>NC_038047.1:20516690-20799823 GCF_002211085.1 Panicum hallii | reverse complement strand
TTTTGCAATTAGTTTTGAAACAATATGATTCTGTTTTACAAATTCTTTTCCTACACATACTAGTTGATCAATAAAAGGTGTGCAGGAATTCAAACCACGTTACGAGAATCAAGTATATTTAGCTCACTGCGTAAAGCACAAAACCTTGACTCGTCAAGAGGCTTAGTGAAGATATCGGCTAGTTGTTTTTCGGTGCTCACATGGCGAATTTCGATATCTCCTTTAAGTTCGTGTCTCTCAAGAAGTGATGACGGATGTCAATGTGTTTGGTGCGAGAGTGTGCTACAGGATTGTTTGCAAGTTTGATAGCACTTTCATTGTCACACAAGAGTGGGATTTTTGAGTATTGACATCCGAAATCTTTTAAGGTTTGCTTCATCCAAAGTAGTTGAGCACAGCATGCACCGGCTGCAACATACTCGGCCTCGGCAGTGGAAAGGGCTACACAATTTTGCTTCTTAGAGCTCCAAGACACTAGGGACCGTCCAAGGAATTGACAAGTCCCCGAAGTGCTTTTTCTATCTACTTTGCAACCGGCGTAATCGGAATCCGAATACCCAAGTAGATTGAACTTAGAGCCCTTGGGATACCACAAGCCAAGGTTAGGAGTGTGCACTAAATATCTCAAGATTCTCTTAACGGTTAAATGACACTCTTTCGGGTTAGCTTGAAATCTAGCACACATGCACACACTAAGCATAATATCGGGCCTAGATGCACAAAGATAAAGTAGAAACCTATCATGGAACGATATACCTTGGTCTCCACGGGTGCTCCTTCTTCATCAAGATCAAGATGTCCATTGCTTGGCATGGGAGTTTTGATTGGCTTTGCATTCACCATGTCAAATTTCTTTAACATATCTTGGGTGTACTTGGTTTGGCATATGAATGTCCCTTCCTTCATTGCTTGATTTGAAATCCAAGGAAGAACTTGAGTTCACCCATCATGGACATCTCAAATCTCTTTGTCATGGTCCTACTAAACTCTTCAACATACACATGATTAGTACTACCAAATATTATGTCATCGACATATATTTGGCACAAATAAATCATTACCAACTTTATGTGTAAAGAGTGTAGGATCGGCTTTGCCTATTTCAAAGCCTTGTTTGAGTAAGAAATCCTTAAGGCATTCATACCATGCTCTTGGAGCTTGCTTAAGCCCATAGAGCGCCTTATGGAGCTTGAAGACGTGGTCGGGGAACTTGGGATCTTCAAATCCTGGTGGCTGCCTCACATAACCAATTCTTGAATTGGGCCATTGAGAAATGCACTTTTGCATCCATTTGGTATAACTTGAAGTCATGATGAGCAGCAAAGGCTAAAAGTATCCGGATTGCTTCAAGCCTTGCCACCGGTGTATGTTTCGTCAAAGTCCAAGCCCTCAACTTGAGTGAAGCCTTGAGCACCAATCTTGCCTTGTTCCTTGTCACACCATTTCATCTTGCTTGTTGCGGAAAACCCACTTGGTGCCTATGATGTTGGTCTTGGGTCTTTTACCAAGCTCCACACTTGATTTCTCTCAAAGTTGTTGAGCTCTTCTTGCATTGCCAAAACCCAATCTGGATCCTTAAGAGCATCTTCAATCTTGGTTGGTTCCTTGGGTGACACAAAGGAGTAGTGTTGGCAGAAACTTGCCAAATGTGATCTTGTTGTTCACCCCTTCGGATGCTTCCAATGTTGTCAATAGGGTGATCCCGTTGAATGATTTGGCGTAGTTTAGGATGCTCAACATTCTTCTTCTTCTTCACCTTCAGCTTCTTCTTCTTCAAATATGGGATCAAGATTGACCCCCTGAATTGGTGGTGCAGGAATTGGTGAAGCTGTTGCCGAGGTAGAGGGAGCGGGCACTACCGCTCCTAAGTGCTGCACTGCTGCACTGCTGATTTCCAGCAGGAGTGTGCTGCACTTGGTCAATGAGTACGTCAGCGGAATCTTGTGCAGCAACAGCTTGTGGATCCTCCCAATTTGTGGCCTGAACTTCTTGTGGCCTAATGACGCCGATGGCCAATTGCTTGATTGCCTCACATGGTGGATCCTCCTTTCCTACAACACTTGAATTAACTTGCTCTATTTGAGAGCCGTTAGATTCATCAAATGTCACATCTATTGTGACTTCAACTCTACCCAAGGTTTTGTTGAAGACACGATAGGCATGCTCATTTGATCCATAACCAAGAAGAATACCTCATCAACTTTAGGAGCAAACTTAGAGGTTCGGGGCCTTTTGTTTAGAATGAAGCATTTGCACCCAAACCTCTAAATATGATACCTTTGGTTTGTTACCGGTGAGAAGTTCATATGAAGTCTTCTTAAGTTTCTTGTGTAAGTAGAGGCGGTTGATGGCATGACAAGCGGTGTTGACGGCTTCACACCAAAAGATATCCGACGTCTTGTACTCATTAAGCATCGTCCTTGCCATGTCAATGAGTGTCCTGTTCTTCCTCTCTACTACACCATTTTGTTGAGGGGTATATGGGGTTGAAAACTCATGCTTGATGCCCTCATCATCAAGAATTCTTCAACTTGGGTATTTCTAAATTCGGTCCCATTGTCGCTTCTCACTTTCTTGATAGGGAGACCGAATTCCTTTTGTGCCCTTCTTACAAATGTCTTTACCTTGTCCTGTACCTGGCACTTATCAAAGACAAAGAATACCCAAGTGAAACGGGAATAATGATCAACAATAACTAATCCGTATTTGTTACCCCCGATGCTAAGGTAGGCAACCGGTCCAAAGAGATCCATATGAATCAACTCCAAAGGTTGAGTGGTGGTCATGATGCTCTTTGGTGGGTGAGGTACGCCTACTTGCTTTCCGGCTTGGCAAGCGCTACAAATCCTGTCTTTGTCAAAGTCAATATTGGTTAGTCCAAGAATGTGGTTGTCCTTTTGTAGTTTGGCCAAATTTCTCATCCCAACATGAGCTAGTCGGCGATGCCATAACCAACCCATGCTAGATTTTGCCACTAAACAGGTCTCAAGCGTAGGCTCACTTTTGTTGAAATCAACTAAGTAGAGCTTGTTCTTGAGGTGACCTGTGAAGACAATAGAGGAATCCTCCCTACTAAAGACTTCCACACCCTTATCCGTAAAGAGACAATTGAAGCCTTTCTCACAAAGTTGTGAAACCGACAACAAATTGTAACTCAACGAATCAACATGTAAAACATCAGAAATTGAATGCTCAAGTGTAATAGCAACTTTACCAAGACCAATCACATCCCCCTTTGAGTTATCACCAAAATAATATTCTCATTCGAATCTGTAGTTGAGGAATATGATGAGAACATACTCCTTTCTCCGGTCATATGATTTGTACATCCGCTGTCAAGCACCCAACTTGATCCACCGGAGGAGTATGCCTACAAAACAGATTTAGTTCCTTGATTTAGGTCCCCAAATATTTTTGGGGCCTTGCATATTAGTAACAAGAATCTTAGGAACCCAAATAGAGGTGTTAATATAAATATTTCTGTCCTTGCCAACATATTTGGCATACACCTCCCCCTTGCTGTTGTTCTTCAATACAAAGCATGAACTCAAGCTTTGTCTATATGCATAAGCCTTCAGTTGATAAGAATATCTGTTTGGGGTGGCCCAGATGGTATTCTTCGGCTTCTGGGGCTCATTCTTCACTTTGTAGACCTGCTTCTTAGGCTTATCATGAGCAAAGGAAGAGTAGGTGACCTTCCCCTTTCTTGGGGTTGTGACACTGCCGCCCTTCACAGCAGCACTGCTGCGCTTGACAGGCTGTGCTGCTCGGGTTGGCTTTTGTGTCAACCACTGTGCAGGTCTATCTGTACCTATCTTTCCTTTGCTGATGAACTGAACACACTCAAAACCATTGATCACTTTGCGACCATTGGTTTTGTTACCCTTTTTATGACCAAGTCCATTTTTGATGTGAGGTAATCTCCCATCCTTGTATTTGGCCTCTTTTGTTCATCTTTGCCACTTTTGTTCAGCATAGCATTGAGCCTAATAATCTCCTTTTTCATTGCCTCCATGTTTGCAAGGTTAATGGAATAAACATTCAAATCAACATTATAACATTTTCCACAATCTTGACTAGTGGAGGGAGTAGAGGTGTCCTTTGCTTTAGAAGGATGTGAGGTGCTCTCCCAAAGAAGGTTGTATTGCATCTCAAGGTCCTTGTGCTTTTCATCTAAGACACAATACTTGTCTTTGAGTGCAATATTTGCCTTCTTTGTGAGAGCATGTTCTCTTTGCTCATTAGCCAAAGCTTTGCGCAAAGAGGACACCTCACTTCTCTCTAATGCAAGAGCTTCCTTGCAAGCAATGTACATCTTTTCTTGTGCTAAGAGATCATCATCTCTAGCTGCTAGCTCAGCTTGTACACTCTCTAAGTCCTCCAAAGTTTTAGTGATGAAGATTTTAGTTGAAGGGTCTAGTTTTCTAGTTATCTCATTTAGTTCCTCATCACTAGAGACATCATCTTCACTAGAGCTATCACTAAGTTCACTAGAGATATCACCAAGAGATGGTGAGGGAGGAGATGTGGCTTTCAGCTTTACCTTCTCACCCTTTGCCATAAGACAAATGTGAGAGGAGTGGTAGTCATCATCATCGGACATGTTGTTGAAGAGTCTTGGTGTTGAGGATGTCTTTTGGATGGCTACGGTTGCAATCTTCACATCCTCTTCACTTGACTCCTTACTCGAATCCCATTCATGCCCAATGTGTGCCTCTCCCATAGGCTTCTTCTTTCTCTTATACTCTTGTTTGTGCTCATGCTTGCTTTCATGATTGTCCTTCTTGTAGTTATTGCTTTTCTTCTCATAAGGACAATTTGCTATGAAGTGCTCGGTGCTGCCACAATTATAGCAAGTCCGCTTCTTCTTGTTTGGGAACCTTCTTTGCACGAGCTTGTACCCATTTGATTTCAGCCCTTTGTGATACTTTTTGATGAATAGTGCCATATCATCTATCTTCTTGAAATCTGCCCCATAGTCTTCTTCTTCACTTGAGAAGGAAATTGGATCATCGTTTTGTTGCATTTCCTTCTCTTTCTTGGGCTGAGAAGTAGAAGTTTGCTTGCTGCCCATTGCCTTGCTTGAACAGCCTTGTTTGCTTGATTTGTTGGCCTTGAGAGCTACATCTTTGATTTTCATACCATCCAACCTTGCTTGCAACTCACCAAGCTTTCTTCTCTCATTTGCTTCTTCTCTTTGCATATCGAATGTCAAAAGTCTTCCAAGCACATCATTGGGAGTGAAGTGCTCAAACTTCTTCTTGTCTCTAATCAAGGTGACTACGGTCTCATTTCTCGGTGAGTAAGCTTCTAACATGATCTTCACTACCTTGTGGTCATCAAGCTCATCACCACCATAGCCTCTAATCTTGCCCACCAAAATCATCAACCTATCAAACATCTCTTGTGGTCCTTCTCCATCAACAATGACAAACCGGTTGAGCTTGGCCATCAACAAATCAATCTTTGCTTTTCTCACTTTATCAACACCTTCATGTGCTAGATGCAAAGTGTCCCAAATCTGTTTTGCAACATCAACATTCATCACTCTATTGTACTCATTTCCATCCAAGGCGCTAAGAAGAATGCTTGTGGCTTGGCCGTTGAGATGGACAGCAGCTAGCTCATCATTTGTGGGAGCTTCGGGATCCTCCGGTCCTTCAAAACCACTGCACACAATCTCCCAAAGACCAGGGTGAAGACCAATAAGATAAGTTTCCATCAAGTGCTTCCACTTGGCAAAGTTGGTCCCATCGAAATGAGGCAGCTTGCCCGCGGGTACATTAATGAAAGACTTCTTATTGTGGTTAGTGAAATAAGAAGAATAATTGAAGGATACAGCGGAGTATTTGTTCTTGTTGGTACTGCTCTCATCCTTCTTCTTCTTCTCACCCTTCTTGCTGTCCTTAGAGACATGGTATGATACATCATCATCACCATCATCCGAACTAGATGATAGTTCACTTGATGATGCTTCATACACCTTCTTGACCCTTTCTTCTCTTCTCTTGGCTCTTTCTTCTCTTGTAATTCTTCTAGCTTCCTTGCGGCTCAGCTTCTCTTGAAGCTTCTTTTCTTGCTCACGCTCCTCTCTTTTCTTGAGCTTTGCTTCTCTTCTTTCTTTTCTTTCTTTTCTTCTCGTAGCATCGGTGGTGTTTCCTTCGGGAGCATCCTTGAGAGTGGTGTTGCTGGCTGTAGATAGTGACAACTCACTACTACTACCAACATCCTCCATGCGAACTTCTTTTCCCTTGCCACCGGTCTTCCTCGAACCTCCACCAGTCTCCATACTTCACGCGGTGAAGCGTATACGAAGCAACGCGGCTCTGATACCACTTGTAGGATCACTGGACCAGTAAAGAGGCCTAGAGGGGGGGGGTGAATAGGCCTGCAAAAACTCAACTCCAAATTCTCGTTAGAGGAGAGTGCGGCACTGCCGTGCCGAGTGTGGCACTGCCGTGCTCAAACAGAACACAAATTACAGAATTCAAGAACTGCCAAACCAAAAGTAGATCGAGTTAATTTCTAGGTTTCCTGCAGGTGTCAGCAACATATATATGGAACTAAAACAGAGAACACCGCAGTAGATAAATAGATCGGCCTCAAACCTTGAACAAGAGAGTAACTTAGCAATAAAGTAAAACAGCACGCAAGACAGGGATTTATCCCGTGGTTCGGCGTCGCCACAAAGGCTGGCCTAAGTCCACGTTGTTGAGGCTGCCACAAAAGGCTTGGGCTTCACCACAAAGGTCAGCCCGTCCTCGTTCTCAAGTCAAGAGAGTGAACTCTTGAGATGAGGAGTGATTTTACTAGCTGCAAGGGAAAGTTACAGACCTCCTAAGGCTGCCATACGAAGGGGCAAGCATAAGGACGACCACTAGCCAGCTAGGAGCAAGCTCCAAGAGTAACAGACCCTAGACCCGCCGGCCAAACGCAAACCAAATGCTCTTTTGAGTGGGGGAAACAGTAGATCTGCTCTCCAATCGAAGTTTGCTGCCCTTTCCACAAGATTTGGTGGGTGGATGTGGAGATCCGCTTGGGGGAAGAGGTGGGAGCAATGGAGGAGAGAGAGAAAAGCTCTGGTTCTTTCTTCTGCGAATCTGAACATTTGGGAGCCCTGTTGGGAGGTCAGTAACCGTTGGGGAATTTATACCCATCTGGTTCCAACGGTACATTAAGTGCAGCACTGCCGCACCAGGGTGCACACTGCCGCACCCATCAAAACAACTCTGCTGGATGTGAAATTTTGCTGGCTGTTTTGGTTGAGTATGAGGATGTGGTTTTCAGGATTTGAGCATTTGGTTCAACAGTTGGACAGTTGTACTTGGATCCCTCTTTATAGTACGGCATTCCTTACACTCAATATTCAAAATATAAAATAAATTAAGCTTTCATGAGTCAAGATAGCCATCAAATAGATTTGGGGGATCCTCCAACCTATACATCATCCTCCTTTTAAATTACCTGCATGTCATCTCGATGAATCTCATTAGTTCCCTAATTAGGTGGTCATCAACGCCCAAAACCCACAAAGAGCTTGATTGCACTTACACCAAGAAACAAGATCGTTTCCGTCGAGGCCTTAATACCAAGCTCAAGGAACGCCTGAACCTTGTAAAGGCAAATACTTTCAGCGAGCTGGTTAATATGGCTTTAACTCAAGAAGATTGCATCGTGGCACATCATGCTGAGAAAAAGAGGAAGACTCCTACTGGACCCTCGAGTGCTCAACCACCGAGGTATCGGGTTGTTCCCAACACGCCGTTCAGAGCACCACGGCAGAATGCCCCAACGGGTAGATTGGTTTTCAGGCCACCCCAACAGCAGGGAAGGTATAGACCTCCCGTTCCTCCGCAGCAAGCACAACCATCTGGCCCTCGGCCAAATGTTCAACAAGTGCCACAGAGAGGCAGCAATTATCGCTATTTCAATTGCGGGAGTGCGGATCATTTCATCCGAGATTGTCCGCGGCCCAAGAAGTCTAATCCCGGGCAAAGCTCTACTCAGGGAAATCAGAACAAGGGCAAGAAGCCGGTAATGCAAGTCCGTCAAGGACGGATTAACTTCACTACTCTGGCAGAATTTCCAGATGGAGCTCCCGTCATGTCGGGTACATTTTCTATTTACCATAAACCAGTTGTTACTTTATTTGATTCCGGAGCAACACATAGCTTTATTAGTAACAACTGTGGTACCCGACTAGGACTTGAATCTTGTTCTATCCAGGGGTCATACATGATCTCTACCCCTGGAGGAAAAATCACTTCCAACCAAATGAGTAGAAATGTGCCACTTCAGTTAGGTAGTAAAGAGATCAAAACTGATTTAGTTTTACTCAGTTTAGAGGGTATCGATGTCATACTTGGGACAAACTGGATAACGGAACATTGAGAACGGTTAGACATATCCTCCCGAGTTATTGAAATTGATTCCCCATATCGTGGGGCCATTACCCTTCATCTGCCTCAATCAGATTGTCTATACCCTTGCACTTATGCTATCACAGATACCAAAGTCAAGGATATTCCTATAGTATGTGAATACCTCGATGTCTTTCCCGACGATCTGCCTGGAATGCCACCAGATAGAGACATCGAGTTCATCATTGAACGTCAACCCGGCACTGCTCCTATTTCGAAAAGGCCGTATCGCATGCCTCCAAATGAATTAGCAGAATTGAAAATTCAGCTTCAAGATCTTCTTGATAAGGGTTATATACACCCCAGTGCTTCACCTTGGGGTTGTTCTGCTCTCTTTGTCAAGAAGAAAGATGATAGTCTAAGGCTATGTGTCGATTACCGTCCACTCAATGCGGTTACTATTAAAAATAAATATCCTCTTCCCCGCATTGATATCTTGTTCGATCAACTAGCTGGAGCAAAGGTCTTTTCTAAGATTGATTTACGCTCCGGTTATCATCAGATCAAGATCAGGCCTTGTGATATTCCAAAAACGGCCTTCTCGACCAGATATGGACTTTATGAATATCTGGTTATGTCATTTGGACTTACTAATGCACCGGCATACTTCATGTATCTCATGAATTCAGTATTCATGCCGGAATTAGACAAATTTGTCGTGGTCTTCATTGATGACATTCTGATATATTCCAAAACTAAAGAAGACCATGCTAAGCATTTACGTGTCGTTCTTCAACGACTACGTGATCATCGTCTTTATGCCAAATTCTCGAAATGTGAATTCTGGCTGGATAGTGTGAAATTTTTGGGACATACTATCTCTAGTCAAGGCATATCAGTTGATCCAATTAAAGTTCAAGAAGTTATGGACTAGAACCCTCCCACTTCAGTCCATCAAATCCAAAGTTTCCTTGGATTGGCAGGGTATTATCGCCGATTCATTCCAGACTTCTCCAAGATAGCTAAACCCATGACTGAGCTACTTAAGAAAGAAGTTAAGTTCCGTTGGGATGATAGGTGTGAGGAAGCATTTCACACCTTGAGAAAACTTCTGACAACCGCTCCAGTACTAGCTCAGCCAGATAGTACACAGCCTTTTGATGTCTATTGCGATGCTTCCGGAGTTGGCCTTGGTTGTGTTCTTATGCAAAACAACCGGGTTATTGCTTATGCATCCCGAGCACTTCGGACTCATGAACAAAATTATCCAACACATGATCTTGAATTAGCAGCAGTTATCCATGCTCTCAAGATCTGGAGACATCATCTTATGGGGGCTAAGTGTAACATTTACACTGACCATAAGAGCCTCAAGTATATTTTCACTCAAACTGATCTAAATATGAGGCAAAGGCGTTGGTTAGAATTGATTAAAGACTATGACCTTGAGGTACACTATCATCCAGGCAAAGCCAATGTGGTTGCGGATGCACTTAGCCGCAAAGCACACTGTCACTGTTTATCCGTAGCAACTTTCCGTGACACTCTTTGCAATCAGATGCGGAAACTCAATTTAGAGATAATTCCTCAAGGTAGTTTGAATCAGCTATCTATTGAGTCTACCCTTCAAGATAAAATTATCATGTCTCAACTCCATGATGAGGGTATCAAGATTATTAAATCCAAGCTATCTCTAGGAGAAGCTAAATATAAGTGTTTTCGCACTGACCATCAAGGAACCTTGTGGTTCAACAATCGTATTGTTGTACCTAAAGATCATCAGCTACGCAAGCAAATCCTTGATGAAGCACATTTATCCAAGTTCTCTATTCATCCTGGTAGCACCAAAATGTATCAAGATCTACAGCAACATTTTTGGTGGACTAGAATGAAAAGAGAAATTGCTAAATATGTGTCTGAGTGCGGCGTGCCAGAGAGTCAAAGCCAGTCATCTCAAGACTTCTGGTACACTTCAGCCATTACCCATTCCGTCATGGAAATGGGAAGACATTAGCATGGATTTTATTGTCGGTCTTCCCAACACATCTCAAAAACATGACTCCATATGGGTAATCATTGATAGACTCACAAAAACAGCTCATTTCCTTCCTGTGCATACCACATACTCTGTTAAGAAGTATACCGAGGTCTATCTGGAACAAATCGTTCGACTGCATGGGGTTCCAAAAACTATCATCTCTGATCGAGGGCCCCAATTTATTGCACGATTTTTGGAGCAATTGCAGTCAGCTCTAGGAACCAAATTGATTCGAAGCTCTGCGTATCATCCCCAGACTGATTGGCAAACTGAGCGAGTTAACCAAATCCTTGAAGACATGCTCCGAGCTTGTATTATTCACTATGGTACAAGTTGGGACAAGTGCCTTGCTCTAGCTGAATTTGCTTACAACAACAGTTATCAAGCTGGTCTTCAAATGGCTCCTTTCGAAGCGTTATATGGTCGCAGATGCCGAACTCCTTTGAGTTGGTCTGAGACCGGTGAACGTAAAATCTTTGGACCAGACCTAGTCGTTGAAGCCGAAGATAAGGTTAAGGTTATTCAATCTAATCTTAAAACCGCTCAGTCCAGACAAAAGAGCTATGCAGATAAGAGAAGGAAACCTCTACAATTTCAAATAGGAGATTTTGTCTATCTCCGAGTATCTCCTACCAAAGGTGTCCAACGTTTTGGCATAAAAGGGAAACTAGCACCCAGGTATGTCGGACCCTTTGAAATTCTTAATGTTTGTGGCCCAGTGGCTTACAGACTTCGTCTTCCATCTCAATGGACGGCCATTCACGATGTCTTTCATGTCTCTCAACTTAAGAAGTATGTCAAAGTACCCACGGAAATCGTTGAGACAGGTGCCATTGAGATTGAACCTGATTTATCATACATCGAACAACCTTTTCAAATTCTGGATACTAAGGAAAGATTCACCAGAAGAAGGGCAGTTAAGATGTGCAAGATCTTATGGGATCATCACACCAAAGAAGAAGCGACTTGGGAAACTGAGTCTTATCTTCAACGGAATTTTCCAGACTTCCTTCAAGCCAATCCCCAAATCTAATCATTCGGTTCTACTCAGTTTCGGAATCTCGGGACGAGATTCTTTTTAAGGGGGGAAGGCTGTAATATCCAGGTAGTTAGACAACTAGATACTAAGTTTGGGTGTATTATATGTAAACAGGTTATAGTGTATACAAGTTGTACAAAGCAATAAGGGTATATTTGTAAATTATGAGTTTTATAAATTCTTATGTGCAAGTGTGTGAAAATGTTCTTAAGTGTCAAATTTCAGATGGCTGTAGAAAAGAAAAGAGCAAAAGTTAAATAAACCTAAGGGGAATAGATTTTATATGAAATTAAGGACTTTTATGTGATTAATACAAAGATATAAGGACTTACATGTGAAATGGTAAAAAGATAAAAGTAAAACTTAGTTTTACCTAAGGACTAAAGTGTAAAAAGAGCTAGTCATGATTACTGCAGAAAAACTTACAAAGAGACCCCAAACATTAGAGCATTTTGTTTAAATTAACACATAAAGTTTATAATTTAAGTCGTGTTCAAAAGTTCAAAATAAAATAGTACCCTTTGAGATTTTGAACTCAAGCTCTAAAGCATTCTTGTAGGATTTGAAATTCTCTACAACTTTGCTTTAGACATTTTCCTCATTAGGATTTTGTATCAATGGGAAATTTTCGTTTACAGAGGGGTCCCTGGACTTTTTGGGATTTACAAACGAGTCCTTTTGACTCCTGTCTGCCTTCTTCCTACTCTGGCGCCGCTGCTTCCCTTCTGTTCCGCCCTGCCACTGCCGCTCACCGCCGGCGCAGACCTCCAGAGCTCCACCTCCAGCTGCTACACCCTCCACGCGTCATCTCCCCTCCGTTCCGGCCGCTTTCCTCTTCCTTCCTGGCCGCACGTGCGCGCGCCACGACACCCCGAGCCATTTCCGGCCGCCACCTCCTCGCCGTCGTGGACAGCTCGCTGCCGCGCCTTAACCCACTCTCTCTCGCGCGCAGCAATACCACTTCAACACACACAGCCTATTCTGTTACTTCCAGAGCCCAATTTCGAGCGCCCGAGCTGCATTCCGCCGCCGCCTTCCCCTTCCACTCCGGCCGCGCACGGCACGCCCGTGGGCAGCCCACACCGGACCTCCTCCGCCTCAACCAACATCTGCACTAGCTTCCCCGTTGCCTGCTCGTGCTCGACGACCTACTGTTCTCCCTCAATTTCTTCTGAAGCATTGTCCCCGACGAGCGCCGCCGCCGCCGCTTTCGGCCTCCACCGTGGGCAGCTCCCTCCGGGCACTCCCACGCCACCACGACCCCCTAGCCAGCACCACATCATCACCCTGAAGCTGTTCGACCCATCCATTGGCTCCCTAGTGCACCACAGAGCCTTTCCGACGCTCACCGGCGTTCTGCCTCGCTGCCGCCGCATCGGTCTCCATCGATTCCCCTCGATCCAGCATGTTTTCATCCAATTGATGGCACGTACACGTTCCCCGTGACTCACTGATTCTCGTGCGCAGGTCCTTTGTCGCCGTTCATCGCCAGAGCACCCTCATCGCCGTCGACCCCTCCGCCGCCGCCTCGGGTCCTCATCGGGATCCCTCTTTCCGGCCGTCCCAACCCTCGACAAGTGGAGCAACGGGATCACCGTAAGCTCCTAACCCTATCCCTGCACTTGGACCTCACTGCCGGTGACCGCCGTCGCCGGAACACGGCCGCCCCGCCTTGCTCTGCTTCGGTTCCCAGTCTAAGGACCTCGGGTTAGAAGGAATAGAAGTCCAGGGGGTTTTGTGCAAAGGAGTAGACTCTGATGAATAGTGCCGAGGGACCTCCTTATGTAAATGTTGCTGCCAACTTAGAAATGCTATATCTCTTCAAGGAAAAATCATAAAATTGTAAACTAAATTTTGTTGGAATCTTTAGATAAAGATCTGCAACTTTGCTTAAGGGGTCAACTTCAGTTTTTGAATGTTTGATGATCTAATCTAAATATCAAATTTAATTGCTTGTAGGCTTAGGAAATGCATAGTAATTCATAGAAAAATGATAAAATGGTAAAACCAGTGATGATAATTTTCTTTTAACATGTAGAATTGAAGAAAAACAATTATCTTAGTATTTTAATATTAGTTCCTTAATGTACAAGTTTAAATAGAAATAGTATATAGTTCATCTTACATAATTAATTTTTCATATATGTTAATGGTTCAAAAATCATGAAAAATATATTAAAGTTTTGTTTTGTAATATTGCCACCTATTATTAAGTTTTCAACTACGAATTAGGTATTAAATAAATTGGATATAATATAATTGATCTATAATGTGATTGTAACTTAAAATTAATATTAATAATTAGTGTAGTCATTGTATAAAGCCTTTACATATATTTAGGAATCACCCCACTTGTTGCTCCATGCCACTAGTTAGGTATTTAGTGTAACTAACCCTGTTGTTTAATGGGTTTAGATAAAACATATAATGCTCGATAAATGACTGCCCAGTACAGGGTAATTAAGTTATTTATCGAAATATAACATCCTTTGCATTGAATTGCAACTTTATCGTGAAATTGAAATACAAATGTATACATCCATTAAACTTCATCTTGCATATCATGTAGACTCGACCACTCTCGCCGACGGGGATTATCAGCTGATTCCGGAACAAGAAGGAGGTTATTCTGAAGACCCCGGAACTCTCGTCGCGGATTTCTCTGAAGCCCCGAACCAAGGTTCGGAAGAAAATAATTTGACTAACCCCAGCCCCACCAGCGAAGGCAAGCCCCGGACATAACCCCTACTTTACTACACTGCAACCTATATTATTTATATATATCTTTATGCATTAAGTTCTTAGAAGTTGTTTGGAAACCTTAGTTGCATTGTTCCAGGAACCAATGTATTGAACACTAGAACTTGAGTACGACTAGCTGCTATGCTATTAGGACCGGTAGAAGTTGAGTGATTTCCTGTCACTCGCGCGATATAGGAGTTGTAATGTTTACATTCCTGTTATCACTATAAGGATGACGGACGGGAATTGTGAGGTATCATGGTTGAGATGATACCCCGTCTGTGTTGTGGAATTTGATAAGGTCGCAGTGTGTGGTAGCGGTGGTTAAGCGTTTGAAAGTACTAGCCACATGCCGTGAAATATGGTAAGCGGTAAGCCTAGTAACCGATCGGCCCGAGGAGTGGACATACCTCCCACCACATGTATTTGCTTCTTTTTGGTTACTTTGTTCGACGTGTAGGCATACGTGTTGCTGGGCAACCAGGAGTACGAGTTTTGTAGTCGCGCTACAGACATACGTCCTGCACTTTGAATGTGCGTATGACCTGCAGTCGCTTGTGGTGGCCCTGATCCACGAGTCGGAATGAAAGGCAAACGGTTGCTTCGGAACGACCCTGTGGTGTTCCAAGCGTGTGTGTTAGGTTTACCTTGCAAGGGTTGAATCTCGATTCAGAATCGTCCGCCTCTCACGATGTATGAGACTACTTATCCCCTTTATCACATAGAGTAACAAGAGTAATTATGTGATTATCTAAGATGATGTTTGAGTAAAGATTCTACCATGATTGACTAGTCATAGGTGCTTACCTAGAATGGTTAATCAACTAGAACCTGAAAGTTAAAAGCTGAAAATAAGGATCTACTCTTTGTTGCTTTTCGGCTGAAAACCCTACCCAAAGCTAAAAGCCATCATGAGTCTAGTTATGGGCTAAGATATACCCAATTCCAGGTAAGTCTTGCTGAGTATTAGTATACTCAGCCTTGCTTTTGTTGATTTTTCTCATGTAACTTAACCGATGAGCCCGCTTTCATTACACCGTGGCCCTACCCTTTGCCTGATGGTTGGTCGGTGGAGTGGGATCCGTCCCCGACCAACACCGATTCCGCTGAGTGATATCATGCCAGGGCTAGCATGATATCTGTAATAACGTCATGTACAATGTTTACGCTTTTCAAACTCCGCTGCTTTATCTTAAGACTTAAACGTGTTTTGTAATAATTTCCTTTGTGAGAACAAATGATGTTTTGTATATTATGGTAATATAACTTCCTGTGGTGTAAAATGCATTGGCCTTATATCTCTGGACTCACCTTCGTGTGAGGTACCTTGTTGGATCCTGCGTTCGGTGGTTTATCGGGACGTTACCCGACAGGCCAATAGGATTATACCGTTTGAAGCACGAGGTAGCCCTCCAGAGAGGACTCGCGTACTTGAGCCGGTGTAATTCAGGTTGGTTCTGCCACAGGTTTGCCCACGACAAGCGTGAGGCCATTAAACGGGAGATCGCTAAACTTCTCGCGACTGGATTCATTAAAGAAGTAATCCATCCAGAGTGGGTAGCGAATTCCGTCCTTGTAAAGAAAAAGAATAATGAATGGAGAATGTGTGTCGACTACACCGATCTCAACAAGCATTGCCCAAAGGATCATTTTGGGCTGCCGCGCATTGACCAAGTCGTCGATTCGACGGCTGGATGTGTCCTTCTTTGTTTTCTTGATTGTTACTCAGGGTATCATCAGATTGCGCTCAAGGAGGAGGACCAAATCAAGACTGCATTCATCACCCCGTACGGGACTTACGCCTACAAGACAATGTCCTTCGGGTTGAAGAACGCAGGAGCAACATATCAGCATGCGATCTAGATGTGTTTCGCGGATCAGCTGCACCGGAATGTTGAGGCCTATGTGGATGACGTGGTCGTCAAGACCAGGGATTCCGATAACTTGATCGTAGATTTGGAGGAAACATTTAGCAGTCTACGCAGATATCGGTGGAAACTCAATCCCACCAAGTGCGTTTTTGGAGTACCTTCAGGGAAGTTGCTCGGGTTCATCGTCAGCAACCGGGGCATCGAAGCCAACCCTGTAAAGATCACTACCATTACTGATATGGAGGCTCCGGCCACAATCAAGGATGTGCAGAAGCTGACAGGTTGTATGGCGGCCCTGAACAGGTTCATCTCCCGACTCGGGGAGAGAGGACTACCTTTCTTCAAGCTCCTAAAACGCCAAGACAAGTTTCAATGGACGGAGGAGGCCGAACAGGCTCTACAAGACTTGAAAATTCATCTCCAGTCGCCTCCGATCCTTACAGCTCCGCTACCGGAAGAGGATCTACCACTCTACATCACGGCGACAACCCACGTTGTCAGCAGTGCTATTGTAGTCGAGCGAGGCGAAGAAGGCCATGCGTTTGGAGTGCAGAGGCCTGTCTACTTCGTCAGCGAGGTCCTCTCCGAATCAAAGGTACGGTACCCAGCTGTTCAAAAGCTCTTATATGCAATTCTAATTACATCAAGAAAGTTGCGCCATTACTTCGACGAGTACAAGATCACTGTGATAACGGATTTCCCGCTGGCGGATATTCTCCATAATCAAGATGCCACGGGACGCATATCTAAGTGGGCAGTGGAACTGGGGGCTTTGTCAATCGACTTCAAGCCATGCACTGCAATCAAGTCACAGGCTCTAGTCGACTTCATGGCTGAATGGAGGGAGAATCAAGTCCCAACCCCAGTGGACAAGCCAGAGCACTGGACCATATATTTTGATGGGTCCCTCAAGCTCGACGGCGGGGGCACTGGTGTTTTGCTTATCTCCCCACGTAGCGAACAACTGAAGTACATCCTTCAGATCCTATGGAAGGTATCCAATAATGAAGCCGAGTATGAAGCCTTGCTTCACGGGCTTCGTTTGGCGATATCACTAGGGATCAAGCGACTAGTCGTATATGGCGATTCTCTTCTTGTTGTTCAGCAGGTCAATAAGGAATGGGACTGCAACAAGGAGACAATGGATGCATACGTACAGGAAGTGCGCAAGCTGGAAAGCAAGTTTTCCGGCTTGGAGGTCCACCATGTGTTACGGGAGCACAATGTTGGTGCAGATATCCTGTCCAAGTTGGGGTCAACGCGCGCTCAAGTCCCGCCGGGGGTTTTCGTCCAGGAGCTCGATCAGCCATCCATCAAGCCTTCTCCGCAGGTAACTATCGACTCGGGTTCCCAACAACCCGATCGAGAGGTTATGGTGCTGGGGGAGGACTGGCGAGCGGCCTTTATCGACTTCATTCAAGACCAACGGCTACCAGCGGGAATTGACGCCAAGAGTGCAGAAGCGGTACGCGTCTTGCGAAGAAGCAAGGGCTTCGCCCTGGTCAACGGCAAGCTCTACCGGCGTGGCGCTCGGTCAGGAGTTCTCATGAAGTGCGTCACGAAGGAAGATGGTTACGACATACTGCGGTAGATCCACGAAGGCGTCTGCGGCAACCATGCGGCTTCAAGAACGCTGGTTGGGAAAGCATACAGGGCCGGCTTCTGGTGGCCCACTGCAGTCACCGACGCGGAGGATCTCGTGCGCAGGTGCCAAAATTGTCAATTCTTCGGCAAACAGACGCATGTCCCAGCTCATAGCCTCATCAGCATACCGCCGTCCTGGCCTTTTGCCTGTTGGAGTGTAACACCCTAAGGTAATTCTTTCCTAATTTTAATAAATTTATTTTGGGCTTAAATAAATTTCCCAGGCTTTTCTTTAATTTTTAGTGGCATTTAAAGTAATTTATAACGCAAGAAAATAAAAATTATCATAGGATTAAAGTGTTTGTGCATTCATGCCGCAGCATTGTTTTAATTGTGTTGAATTTATGGATTTGAATTCAAATTGTATTTTGAATTCAATTAGATTTGTTTGAATTAGTGGAGTATAGAAAAAGAAAAGGAAAGGGAAAAGAGCAAAAGTAGGCAGCCCAAACCCTCTCCTTGGCCCAGCTCTCTCCCCTCTCTCCCTCTTTTTCTTTCCCCAGCCCAAAGCCGCCGAGGCCCAGCTCTCTCCCCTCTTCCCTCTCTTTCCCCGCGTGGGCCGCGCCCCGACCCACCCTTTTTTCCCCAGCCCAGCGCCTCTCTCTCTCTCATTTTCCCCACGGCCCAGCCCGAGCCAGCGCCCCTCCCCGCTCCCCCTTTCTCTCCCGCTGCCAGGCCGGCCCCACTTGTCATCCCTATCCTCCCGCGCTCCTCCCGCAACGGCCGCCCGCAGCACGGACGAAATCCCCGGTCTCTCCCCGCCGCAACCACACCCGAGACCCCTGGCCTGCCCTTCTTATCCCCGGTGCCCTCCCCTGGACCCATTTCCCCCAGCGCAGCAGCCAGCAAACCCTAATCGCGCCGCCGCCCCGCCGCCGCTCGGAACAGAGCTCCGCCGCCGCGGGTGCGCCACTCCCCTGCGCCCTAGCTCCGACCGGGTCTCGCAGGAGCTTTACCCGACCACCAGGAACCTCCCCGTGGCCGCCTTCTTCTTCTCCGGCCCACGTAGCGGTAGATCGACGGAGCTCGCCACCGGTCCTGTTTTCCACCGCGCGTCCGGTCAATTCCGGCCTCGGTGAGCTGCCCCCCTGCCTTTCCTCTCCGTGACCTGCTTGTCCCGACCCGTGCACGCCCGTAGGCCTGGGCGCAGCCCAGCCAGCTTCGTCGCCGCGCGTGCCGGGAGTTCGCCGTGGTAGTGCCTGGGTAGCACGGCCCGTTTTCCCCTCCCCCGCGAGTTAGACCGGCTCGGCCTCATGCTGCACAGGTACGAAGGGGATTAGATCGACCCGGGAGTGGTTCAGAACCGTAGGATTCGGATCCAACAGTCTTAATCGCAGGATACCGGTTCAGCTCGCTCTTTTTGCTAAAGAGTCCCCGCCTTTTTGAGGAATCAACCCGAGGTCTTCTTTAGTTCAATAGTTTTTGCAGTTAGGCCCTGTTTTATTCGTTTAGGCCCCTGTTTTTCCTGGAAATTGAACTCGCGGTCCAGCTTAGGGTTTTTAGCTAGCTAGTCCCGGTATCTAGGGTTTAATTACGTTTAAGTCCTCAGGTTTTGTGCAGAAACACCTGTAAGTCATGTTTTTCTTACAAATAAGCCCCTGGATTTTGTTTTAAGCGTAGTTTTCGCGTTTTAGCTCCGTTTTAGGTGTTCTTTATATCCACGCGATCGTTGTAACGCGTAGGATAGCTTTAGACTAGTTTGGTGTGCTGTTTCTATATAATGTTGTACTGTTTTCTTATAGTTTGCTATTGTTTGTGCATGTGTGTATGTGTGGACTATGCTTGATAATCGTGAGTAGACGCGGAGCCTTTGGATCAGTACCAGGAGCAGCCGTCTTCCGAGCAGTTCGAGTAGCAGCCGGGAGAGTACGAGGAAGGCAAGTATAACATGAACCTCCTATCACTTTTAAATACAATTTCATACTGCATTTTAATAATGTATACCTATAAGGATTTCCTAGCCACCTTTATATCTTTATATATATCCTTTGGGTTGCATTTTGGTTAGTTGTGCTAGGTTGCTGCGCTATAACACACTTGGTCCTTTTTAATTAAATTTGATTAATGGTTATATGCAACTTAACTCTGAGAGTGGCCCTCTGTGCTGTGTGCTTGAGTGGCTCACGTCTCCTTAAAAGATGTTTTGATAGAAACATGGTTTAGGGGGCCAGCACGGTGCTTAGTACTTGGTTGGCCACTCTCCATAAGGACCGGTTCATAGAGCGACAACCTGGGACAACCGCGCAACCACAAGACTGGAATGGGACGGTCTTGACTTATTAATTAGGTCGTGTTGGTTCGGGAGTAACTTACCTGCGTGGGCAAGAGGGGTGGCAAGCTTCAATGGTCCCTGCTCCTCCGGCTTGGTCTGTGCTGTGTGTCTTGTACCCCCGGAGGTGGGCCCCATCGTCGCTAATCCAGAATCCATAGCGGTTACACCTTACCAACGTGTCCTTTGTAACGGTCTCGTAGTGTGCTTGCTAGCCATCTCACCTAAGGAAGTGTGATGAACCACTAGCGTAGCTCACGACTTGTGGGTAAAGTTGTGCAACCTCTCGAGAGTGTAAAACTGATATATCAGCTGTGCTCACAGTCATGAGCGGCCCAGATCCTCCTTTTGATTAGTGGGGTTATCAACCTTTGACGAGGGCGATTCCCCGGGTGGTTTTGGTTTGGATGGTTCCCAGTAGTTCTTAATTAATACTGATTAATTTCTTATGCAATTTGGGTTATGGTAACTCATCCACTTGTAGTAATTAGCTTAAATAAGATTTGCCAAGATTAAAAGCTAATGCAGTTGAGTCAGCTAACCTTAGAGCCTCATGCTCGTGTTATACTTGTTGAGTACGAGTTTGTACTCACACTTGCCTCTCTACTCTTCTGTTCTTTTTCGGATATCTTCGACTGCTGCTCAGTGCCCGGCAACGTGGAGGACTACGTCAGCGGCTTCGACGACTTCTAGGCGTTTGTCTCCCAGTCGACGTCCCTATGGCGCCCAGCTCTTCATGTTTTCATTTTACGCTTCCGCATTTCTTGAACTGATTCTTGATTCAGTTGTAATAAAGATATTCATTTTATCATTTATACGCTTTTATTCGTGACATGTGCTGTGATATCTTGATAATCTGTTGTATATATGCGTGACTTGATCCTGGCGCATATATGATTGCTCGATTTATGTTCTTATAAATCGGGTGTGACAGATTGGTATCAGAGCCGTGTTGACTGTAGGACGAAGCCTAGATAGAACTGGTCGAGTTTAGGACTTCTTTTCGCTTGCTCTGCTTCCGCAAAACCCAAGCCTCATTTTCTGCTTCTATTCCTTGAGCCTTAAGTCCTTGATTTGCTATCTCTCTCCTGTCTTTTCTGAGAAATAGCTTGAGTTTTCCGTAGACGTTGGCCTGAGTTGCCTAATCTTATAAGTTATAAGCTTGAGTTGTCCCGATGAAAATACGCTAGAACGAGTGTGCTGGTCGAGTAGTGTGGAAAACTCGACTAAGTTGTGAATATTGAATGTTTGTTATTGTGCAAATGTTTGATTTGGATTTTTGGTTGATTGCATAGTCTAGTAGTTAAAAATTTGTTCATGCGAATCGACCTAACCCCACTTGAACTGAATAATAAAAATTTGATTTAGATCGTTGGGGGTAAAACCTATATTCCTTCTTTCTGTCATATCCTATCGAAGTTTCATTTCCTCAGCGGCACCATATCTTTTTCTCTCATAAATTTCGTTTGTTGCAATCAGATGGTGAACACCAGGTGCACCGGTTCCGGTTCTGACCAGCAGGAGCAGAACAACCAGGGTACCGGTCAGCCGCTACCGATGCCGCCACCACTGACCCCGGAGCAGTTCTTCCAGCTCCAGATGCAGATGATGGCGACCCTGAACAACACCATTCAGGCTCTGCAGCAGATCCACGCCCAGCCACCGCCTCCTCCGCCACCCTAGCCTCGTGATCGGCGTGCGGATTTCCTGAGAGGTCATCCTCCGACCTTCTCTCACGCCACGGACCCACTCCAGGCTGACGACTGGCTACGTTCGGTGGAGCGCCAGTTGGTTGTTGCGCAATGCGACGACCGAGAGCGGGTTTTGTACGCAGCAGGGCAGCTGCGAGGCTCCGCTCTTGACTGGTGGGAGTCCTACCCAGCTCGGGATCGTGATGCTCTCACGTGGGACCAGTTCCGTGAGCGTTTCAGGAACCATCACATTCCTGAGGGCATTATGAAGATGAAGCAGAAGGAGTTCCGTGCTCTTAAGCAGGTAAATTTGAATGGAATTCTCTACAAATTCTTTCGAGCTTGATCTATCCTTGATTTCTTTCGTAAACCTGACACATTGAGCAATTCCCATCCTTGTTATCTGTGTTCTTTATTTCAGGGATCTATGACGGTGACGGAGTACCGTGACCGTTTTCTTCAGCTGGCCCGTTATGCCCCTGCTGACGTCGCTCGTGATAGCGATAAGCAGGAGTACTTCAAGGAGGGACTGGATGATCACATCCAGTATGCGCTTCTGAACCACCGCTTCGACAACTTCAACCAGCTGGTTGATGCGGCTCTCAACACCGAGCGCAAGCGCCGGGAGATTGAGGATAAGAAGAGGAAGTTGGCTCCATCCTCTTCGGGCAGCAACACTCGTCCCCGCTATCAGCATCCACCACAGCAGCAGCAGAGGCCGCCCCAGCAGTACCAGCAGAGGCAGCAGTTTCCGCCTCGTCCTCAGCAGCAGCAGCAGGCAGGGCAGGGTCAGAGGTTTCCAGCGCCTCCGGCTCCACCAGCTCAGAGGCAGGGAGCGCCCACTCCTCCTTCCGGGCAGCAGGCCACTACATTTCCGCGAGTGTGCTTCCACTGCGGCGAGCCGGGGCACTATGCCAACGTCTGCCCCCGGAAGGCACAGGCAGGACAGCAGGGACGTGCAGCTCAGCCCAAGGCCCCAGCTCAGGGCAGGGTGAACCACGTGACGGCCGAGTCAGCGGCCGAGGCTCCTAACGTGGTCATTGGTACGTTCATGGTCAACACCCACCCTGCTACAGTTCTTTTTGATACTGGTGCTACACATTCTTTCATTACCCAGTCTTTTGTTGAGCATCATGGTATTCCTACTAGCACGTTAAAGAGGTGCATGTTAGTATCTTCACCGGGAGGACAGTTGAGGTCTCATGTCTTCTGTCCCAGAGTCAGTGTGGCCATAAGGGGGATAGATTTCAGTGCGAATCTGATGGTGCTAGACTCCAAAGGCATTGATATGATCCTCGGAATGGAGACTCTTGCTAAGTGGGGAGTCCGGATAGATTGTGCTCAGAGGACTGTTCTTTTGTCAGCACCGGGTGGTCAGGAGGTTATTGTTGGTGCCACAGAGTCTTCTGGATTTCTTCATCAGATGGAGGCTAGACCCACGGATGGTATTTGCGTGGTGTCTGAATTCCCGGATGTCTTTCCGGATGATTTGCCAGGTATGCCGCCTGATCGCGACATTGAGTTTTCCATTGATCTCTTGCCTGGCACAGCTCCTATTGCTAAGCGGCCCTATCGTATGGCTCCTGTCGAGCATGAGGAGGTTAAGAAGACTGTCGATGAGTTGCTAGCCAAGGGCTATATCCGTCGTAGTTTCTCGCCTTGGGCTTTTCCTGTATTGCTTGTAGAGAAGAAGGATGGCGCGAAGAGAATGTGCGTCGATTATCGGGATCTGAGTGCAGTCACTATCAAGAACAAGCATCCATTGCCTCGTATTGAGGATCTTTTTGATCAGCTCCAGGGTGCTTGTGTGTTCTCGAAGATTGATCTGCGTTCTGATTATCATTAGCTGAAGATTCGTCCTGAGGATATTCAGAAGACGGCATTCACTTGCAAGTATGGGCTATACGAGTATACGGTCATGTCCTTTGGCTTGACCAATGCTCCGGCTTTCTTCATGCATCTGATGAATAAGGTTTTCATGGATTATCTGGACACCTTTGTGGTGATATTCATTGATGATATTCTGATATATTCCAAGTCAGAAGCGGAGCATGAGAAGCATCTGAGGCTTGTGTTGCAGAGGCTCAGAGAGCACAAGCTGTATGCCAAGCTCAGCAAGTGCGAGTTCTGGATTGACGAGGTTCCGTTCCTCGGTCATGTTATCTCCAAGGGAGGTATTGCTGTGGACCCCGGGAAGGTGAAGGACGTGCTTGACTGGGTTGTACCGCAGACGGTGAAGGAAGTTCGCTCTTTTCTGGGCTTAGCAGGTTATTATCGGAGGTTCATTGAGAATTTCTCCAAGATTGCGAAGCCTTTGACTTCCTTACTGGAGAAGGACGTGGGTTTCTCTTGGACTGATGAGCGTCAGAAGGCCTTCGAGGAGTTGAAGAAGAGGTTAACTACGGCGCCGGTTCTTACTCTGCCAGACCAGAGCAAGAGGTTCACAGTGTATTGTGATGCTTCGAGAGATGGTCTTGGTTGCGTCCTGATGCAGGAAGGCAGAGTGATAGCTTATGCTTCACGGCAGTTGCGCCGGCACAAGTTGAATTATCCCACTCATGATCTGGAGTTAGCCGCAGTTGTACATGCTCTGAAGATATGGAGGCATTACTTGTTTGGGCAGAGGTGTGATATTTACACCGATCACAAGAGCCTCAAGTACATTTTCACTCAGAGCGAGCTGAATATGCGGCAGAGAAGATGGCTAGAATTGGTCAAGGATTATGACCTGGAGATTCACTATCATCCGGGCAAGGCTAATGTTGTAGCAGATGCTCTGAGCAGGAAGAGCTATGTTAACATGGCCGTGGCTTTTCAGATGCCTCAGGAGTTATGTGAGGAGTTTGAGCAGTTGAGCCTGGGTTTCTTGCATCATACCTCGGGTACGACGTTCGAGGCGGAACCCACTCTAGAGGCTGAGATCAGGCAGCATCAGAAGGAAGATCAGAAGCTGCAGGAGATTCGTGAGTTGCTCAAGATTGGCAAGGCTCCTCATTTCAGAGAGGATTATCAGGGTACCTTGTGGTACAAGGGTCGTATATGTGTGCCGGATGTGCATGACCTCAGAAAGTTGATTCTGAGTGAGGCTCATGATACAGCATATTCTATCCATCCAGGCAGCACGAAGATGTATTACGATCTGAAGGAACGATTCTGGTGGTATGGAATGAAGCGGTCCGTTGCGGAGTACGTGGCTATCTGTGACACTTGTCAGCGTGTCAAGGCAGAGCATCAGAAGCCAGCAGGGTTGTTGCAGCCGTTGAAGATTCCAGAGTGGAAATGGGAGGAAATCACTATGGACTTCATTGTGGGCTTGCCTCGTACTCAGAAAGGGTACAATTCCATATGGGTAGTAGTGGACCGGTTGACGAAGGTTGCCCACTTCATTCCGGTGAACACTACTTACTCCGGTGCTAGACTCGCGGAGTTGTACATCTCCAGGATCGTCTGTCTGCATGGTGTTCCTAAGAAGATTATATCTGATCGAGGATCTCAGTTCACTTCACGGTTCTGGGAGCAGTTGCATGATTCGTTGGATACGAAGCTGCGCTTCAGTACTGCTTATCATCCTCAGACAGATGGGCAGACAGAAAGGACCAACCAAGTGTTGGAGGATATGCTTCGAGCCTGTGCTATTCAGTATGGTACCAGCTGGGATAAATGCCTGCCATATGCAGAGTTTTCTTATAACAACAGTTATCAGGCCAGTGTGAAGAAATCCCCTTTCGAGGCCTTGTATGGTCGAAAGTGCAGGACTCCGCTGTATTGGGATCAGATTGGTGAGAGGCAGGTGTTTGGTTCGGATATTGTCGAGGAGGCCGAACAGCTGGTACAGCAGGTGCGAGAGAATCTGAGGGTAGCTCAGACTCGTCAGAAGAGCTATGCGGATGTTCGTCGCCGAGATTTGACCTTTGCAGTGGGTGACCATGTGTACCTGAAGGTCTCGCCGATGAGAGGAATCCGCAGGTTTAATGTACGAGGGAAGCTAGCTCCTCGATACATTGGTCCGTTCAAGGTGTTGGAACGGAAAGGTGAAGTGGCATATCGTTTGGAGTTACCTTCCGGTCTCTCGGGAGTGCACGATGTGTTTCATGTGTCTCAGCTGAAGAAGTGCTTGAGAGTGCCAGAAGAGCAAGCACCGATAGAAGGGTTAGATGTGCAGGAGGATCTGACCTACGTCGAGCATCCGGTAAAGATTCTGGAGATGTCTGAGAGAGTTACTAGAAATAAGAAGATCAAGATGTGCCGTGTTCAGTGGAGTCATCACACGGAGGATGAGGCTACCTGGGAGCGAGAATTTGAGCTAAGGAAGACATATCCCGACCTCTTTGCTAGCTAGCCTATCCGAATCTCGGGACGAGATTCCTGTAAGGGGGTAGGTTTGTAACACCCTAAGGTAATTCTTTCCTAATTTTAATAAATTTATTTTGGGCTTAAATAAATTTCCCAGGCTTTTCTTTAATTTTTGGTGGCATTTAAAGTAATTTATAACGCAAGAAAATAAAAATTATCATAGGATTAAAGTGTTTGTGCATTCATGCCGCAGCATTGTTTTAATTGTGTTGAATTTATGGATTTGAATTCAAATTGTATTTTGAATTCAATTAGATTTGTTTGAATTAGTGGAGTATAGAAAAAGAAAAGGAAAGGGAAAAGAGCAAAAGTAGGCAGCCCAAAGCCTCTCCTTGGCCCAGCTCTCTCCCCTCTCTCCCTCTTTTTCTTTTCCCGGCCCAAAGCCGCCGAGGCCCAGCTCTCTCCCCTCTTCCCTCTCTTTCCCCGCGTGGGCCGCGCCCCGACCCACCCTTTTTTCCCCAGCGCAGCGCCTCTCTCTCTCTCGTTTTCCCCGCGGCCCAGCCCGAGCCAGCGCCCCTCCCCGCTCCCCCTTTCTCTCCCGCTGCCAGGCCGGCCCCACTTGTCATCCCTATCCTCCCGCGCTCCTCCCGCAACGGCCGCCCGCAGCACGGCCGAAATCCCCGGTCTCTCCCCGCCGCAACCGCACCCGAGACCCCTGGCCTGCCCTTCTTATCCCCGGCGCCCTCCCCTGGACCCATTTCCCCCAGCGCAGCCGCCAGCAAACCCTAATCGCGCCGCCGCCCCGCCGCCGCTCGGAACAGAGCTCCGCCGCCGCGGGTGCGCCACTCCCCTGCGCCCTAGCTCCGACCGGGTCTCGCAGGAGCTTCACCCGACCACCAGGAACCTCCCCGTGGCCGCCTTCTTCTTCTCCGGCCCACGTAGCGGTAGATCGACGGAGCTCGCCGCCGGTCCTGTTTTCCGCCGCGCGTCCATTCAATTCCGGCCTCGGTGAGCTGCCCCCCTGCCTTTCCTCTCCGTGACCTGCTTGTCCCGACCCGTGCACGCCCGTAGGCCTGGGCACAGCCCAGCCAGCTTCGCCGCCGCGCGTGCCGGGAGTTCGCCGTGGTAGTGCCTGGGTAGCACGGCCCGTTTTCCCCTCCCCCGCGAGTTAGACCGGCTCGGCCTCACGCTGCACAGGTACGAAGGGGATTAGATCAATCCGGGAGTGGTTCAGAACCGTAGGATTCGGATCCAACAGTCTTAATCGCAGGATACCGGTTCAGCTCGCTCTTTTTGCTAAAGAGTCCCCGCCTTTTTGAGGAATCAACCCGAGGTCTTCTTTAGTTCAATAGTTTTTGCAGTTAGGCCCTGTTTTATTCGTTTAGGCCCCTGTTTTTCCTAGAAATTGAACCCGCGGTCCAGCTTAGGGTTTTTAGCTAGCTAGTCCTGGTATCTAGGGTTTAATTACGTTTAAGTCCTCAGGTTTTGTGCAGAAACCCCTATAAGTCATGTTTTTCTTACAAATAAGCCCCTGGATCTTGTTTTAAGCGTAGTTTTCGCGTTTTAGCTCCGTTTTAGGTGTTCTTTATATCCACGCGATCGTTGTAACGCGTAGGATAGTTTAGACTAGTTTGGTGTGCTGTTTCTATGTAATGTTGTACTGTTTTCTTATAGTTCGCTATTGTTTGTGCATGTGTGTATGTGTGGACTATGCTTGATAATCGTGAGTAGACGCGGAGCCTTTGGATCAGTACCAGGAGCAGCCGTCTTCCGAGCAGTTTGAGCAGCAGCCGGGAGAGTACGAGGAAGGCAAGTATAACATGAACCTCCTATCACTTTTAAATACAATTTCATACTGCATTTTAATACTGTATACCTATAAGGATTTTCTAGCCACCTTTATATCTTTATATATATCCTTTGGGTTGCATTTTGGTTAGTTGTTCTAGGTTGCTGCGCTATAACACACTTGGTCGTTTTTAATTAAAATTGATTAATGGTTATATGCAACTTAACTCTGAGAGTGGCCCTCTGTGCTGTGTGCTTGAGTGGCTCACGTCTCCTTAAAAGATGTTTTGATAGAAACATGGTTTAGGGGGCCAGCACGGTGCTTAGTGCTTGGTTGGCCACTCTCCATAAGGACCGGTTCATAGAGCGACAACCTGGGACAACCGCGCAACCAGAAGACTGGAATGGGACGGTCTTGACTTATTAATTAGGTCGTGTTGGTTCGGGAGTAACTTACCTGCGTGGGCAAGAGGGGTGGCAAGCTTCAATGGTCCCTGCTCCTCCGGCTTGGTCTGTGCTGTGTGTCTTGTACCCCCGGAGGTGGGCCCCATCGTCGCTGATCCAGAATCCTTAGCGGTTACACCTTACCAACGTGTCCTTTGTAACGGTCTCGTAGTGTGCTTGCTAGCCATCTCACCTAAGGAAGTGTGATGAACCACTAGCGTAGCTCACGACTTGTGGGTAAAGTTGTGCAACCTCTCGAGAGTGTAAAACTGATATATCAGCTGTGCTCACAGTCATGAGCGGCCCAGATCCTCCTTTTGATTAGTGGGGTTATCAACCTTTGACGAGGGCGATTCCCCGGGTGGTTTTGGTTTGGATGGTTCCCAGTAGTTCTTAATTAATACTGATTAATTTCTTATGCAATTTGGGTTATGGTAACTCATCCACTTGTAGTATTTAGCTTAAATAAGATTTGCCAAGATTAAAAGTTAATGCAGTTGAGTCAGCTAACCTTAGAGCCTCATGCTCGTGTTATACTTGTTGAGTACGAGTTTGTACTCACACTTGCCTCTCTACTCTTCTGTTCTTTTTCAGATATGTTCGACTGCTGCTCAGTGCTCGGCAACGTGGAGGACTACGTCAGCGGCTTCGACGACTTCTAGGCGTTTGTCTCCCAGTCGACGTCCCTGTGGCGCCCAGCTCTTCATGTTTTCATTTTACGCTTCCGCATTCCTTGAACTGATTCTTGATTCAGTTGTAATAAAGATATTCATTTTATCATTTATACGCTTTTATTCGTGACATGTGCTGTGATATCTTGATAATCTGTTGTATATATGCGTGACTTGATCCTGGCGCATATATGATTGCTCGATTTATGTTCTTATAAATCGGGGTGACATGGAGCCTTGACATGATCGGGCCCTTCACGACGGCACCAGGCGGCTTCACCCAAGTTCTGGTGGCTATCGACAAGTTCACTAAGTGGATCAAGTACAAGCCGATAGCCAAGCTCACGCCAGACCGGGTCGTCGACTTCATCTCAGATATTATGCATCGCTTCGGCTTCCCCAACTCCATCATCACGGACTTGGGGTCAAACTTCACGGCGAACCAGTTCTGGGAGTTCTGCGAGAATGCTTGCATTGAAGTTAAATATGTCTCGGTTGCACACCCCAGGGCTAACGGACAAGTCGAAATGGCGAACGGCTTGATCATTGATGGCCTCAAGAAGAGACTTTATGATGAAAGCAGCAAGAAGGGAGGCAAATGGGTGCATGAGTTGCCACATGTCGTCTGGGGGCTTCGAACTCAGCCGTCCAAAGCCACAGGACAAACACCCTTTTTCCTCGTGTATGGATCCGAAGCTATTCTACCAGCCGATATCATGTGGAAGTCTCCAAGGGTCGAAATGTACAGTGAAGGCGAGGCGGACGAGGCGCGGCAACTAGAGCTCGATTCTGTGGAAGAAGCTCGCTGTACCGCCCTTGTTCAGTTAGCCCGGTACCTGCAGGGGATCCGGCGATACCATGATCGCAACATCAGGGAGCGGTCATTTAGCGTCGGTGATTTGGTCTTGCACTGTATTCAGGACGAGTCCAGCCTCCACAAGCTCAATTCAAGGTGGGAGGGCCCGTTCATCGTCAAGCAGGTCACAAGGCCAGGGTCTTATCGACTACAATTCCCCGAGGGTCGCAAAGTCCCAAACTCCTGGAACGTTCAGAACCTGCACAAGTTCTACTCTTAAGTCGGGGCCCGGTGATCGCTAATTCCCCGGGGGCTCAGAAGATCTCCTTCTCCCGAATCACTTCGGGGGCCATGAGCCACACAACTCGGGTTGTACATACCTTCTTACTTCCACGATGGCCAGTGTCATGTGCAAACATATATATATCGACTTCTTGTCGCGCATGATGCGGGGGCTACAGCCACGGTCATCCCCCTTCGACTTTCGTTTCCGACAGAGCCCTCGGCTCCGGCTAACTCCTCGGCACATCGAGTTCCGCCGCGACCTTCGATGGTCGCATGCGACAGCAGTCGCACTTTTTCCAACACAGTCGATCCGCTCGACTGGCTTACACCTAGTATGTTGGAAAGGCTCGCATAAAGAGCCACATCGACTACATCCTGAGTGGCTGCACTCAGAACAGTCTTGTTTTTGCCAAAAGGAATGGCAAGCTCGCGGCGCTGCCCGCACTCGCTCCTTGCAAGCTTGATCCGTCCGTCCGGGTCTTCTCCAGCTTACGGAGCACGCTCACAGTAGGAGCGACCTTCGACTACACCCCGGCCGCCGCACTCAGGACAGTCTTATTTTTAAGCCCTACGCACGGCAAACCCGCGACGATGCTCGCGTTCTTTCCTAACAAGTTTAGACCCGCTCGATCGAGTTGTGGCTATTCTGTTAGACGAGTACTAGCTGCCCTTCGGGTCGTTGCACCCAGGGAGGCGTCTACTACTTGAGTCTCGTAAGCCTAGATCCCAATTCAGCTAAGACACACAAACAAGTAGAGACGTCGAGTAAAGCATTTACATAAGAGAATGATTAATTGTTTCATACACCCTAATCCTGCAGTACATTGTGTACAATTTGTTCTGCTACAGGTTGGGCCTCTAGTAAGTACTCTTCGAACCGCTCGTCTGTGCAGTCCGCCGCCATCCCTTGCGTGAAGATGCTCAGCTGCGCGTTCGGCACGAAGGACTTGACATAGGCGAGCGCATTGCTCACGCACGCGACCGGAGCCTCGGATAGGAACTTGAGCACCTTCTTCGGGGCTTCGCGGAGTCACTCCAGCAGGGGCCGCGGGCCTGCATCGCCTTCTTCTGGCGGATCCACCATGTCCACCAGCTCCTGGGCGGCCCCCCGGAGGTCCTCTAGCTCCTTGCGCTGCTGCTCGTCCTTCTCGCCCAGCGTCTTGACTTGCTGAAGGCAGTCGACGAACTGACGTTCAGTGTCGCCGATCACCTTCTGCAGCCTTTCGACGTCATCTGTACGATGATACAGCATATTCTTCACGTCAGTAAGCAGCTCCTCTTTGTGTTTCGTTATTTTCCTAAGCTCTGTGGTAAGGGTACTTCAGCATCTAAGGGAAGTAACTAAGGAAAAGTACTCGAAGGGAGTGAGGGCCTACCTTGGTGCGCCTTTTTCTCTGCCTTGAGCTGCTCCTGGTACTCTGCTTGTTGCTCCTTGAGCTGTTGTTGGAGCTCGGAGTTGGCCTTCTCCATGTTTTTCAGGTCATTCTTGAGCAGCCAGGTCTCTCGAGTCCTTTCTTGCTTCAGTATATCAAGCTCTCGCTGCAGATAGCAATTCTTCGTGATTTCCTCGGAGATGCGCTTGTCCAGGGCAGCTAGCTCTCGCGCGTCACTCACGACCGCGCGGAGTTTCTCCGACTTCTTCTGGGATTTGGTGATCACATGCTACGCAAACGGGGGAGAATGAGTCCTCAACAACTCTCTAACGTGCACATCTGGAACATTACCCGAGTATTACCATGGAGAAGTCGTATAGCTCCTTGAAGGTGCTCTTGAAGGTCTTCAGGTTCTCCGCCGACAGCAGGAGGTCATCCACCAGGTCGGTGGTGATGACGTTCTGGTGCCCTGACCCAGCCCTCAACACCTCACGGGGACTCCCCGAGGGCCCGGCGGCATCCCCGGGCGGCGGCGGCTGGACACCTGCAAGCACACAACGTGGTCAACACATTATGCCCAAACCTCGGCAACCAGCCGCGGGCGAGTAAGCGCGTACCTGTGCCATCAGTATGAGCGGCATCAGGGATCTCGAATTGTTCCCCGCCACTGGGTCCAGCTCCCTCTTGTCGGGGCTCGGGAGGCGGCAAGTCGGGGAGCGCCGCATCCGCTTCAGGGGCCACCTCTGTGGGTACCGGCCCCTCAGGCGCTAGGGGCTCGGGGGCTGCAGCAGCCGAGGCAGGCGCCGCAGCCGTGCCTGGTTCCAGCTGGAGTTGCACGGCGCTCGCAGCCCTGGTGACATCGACAACATCGTTATCCAAGTGGGCACGAGCAGGATCTTCAAGCAATCGAAAGGAAACTTACAGTGTCGACTTCTTCCTGGCAGCCTTCTTCACCCGCCAGGCCCGTCGGGGAACGCCCGTTGCTGATGGCGAGGCCTGGTCGGCCGATGGAGGGGTCCCTGCCACGGCGATTGTCACCGCCGCGGCGGCAGAGGGGCCTGCCTCCACCACTTCGGGTTCAGTCCCGGGTGGCAGAGCAGGGAGACTGTAAGGGGACGCTGTCAGTACTCAGCATCATGGAAACTTTGCAACTGGCCAAAACAGCAATTCCGTACCTGGAGGACTCAACTTCTTGGGCCTTGCGTTTGCGCACCTGGCGCTGGCCCTTCGGCACCGGTGGCAGAGCGCCGGCCAACTCCACGCTCTGGTCGGAGGAGTTGTCCCGGCACAGCTCCCCTCCGGTTCTTTCGCTCGCCTGCGAGCCCACGCACTCGGTGGACTCGCTGCTGCCTTGAACCGCAGCAAGGCGAGCCGTCTTGGTGGCAACGGCGGCAGCAGGGCACGGACCTCCTTCGGCTTCTTCCCCCGCTGGCGAATCCATGCGTTCGGCGGACTCGTCGCAGCTTTGAGCCGCAGCAAGGCGAGCCTTCTTGGCTGCCGTGGCTGCAGAAGGAAGGAGGTGATACGCTCGGGGGAGGTCCGGCTGCGGCGGGTAGCTGTAGTACAGCTCCGAGTGTCCCTGCAGGAATTTCTTCAGTTCAGTACCGGCGTAGTAGCTGATTTCTTCAGCGAAAGAAGTCGAATACTTATCGGCGGGGGCGGATTTCGCGCGGAGTATAAGGTGGGCACGTACGGCACGGTGTTTACGTCCAGCAGCACCCGCTGAACCCGCTGGAGCGCGACTTCGTCTGGCACCTCCTCTGTGCACATGCGAGAAGGGTCAGCGGAGCCGGTGTACTCGAAGCCCAGGCAACATCGCTGTTGGATGGGTTGGACGCGGCGCTTGTAAAATGAGAACATGACGGAGGCGCCGGTCACCCCTTCCTTCTTCTGTGCCTCGATGGCCTCCAGCAGCTCTTTGACCTGTATCATCTCCATGCCGGAGGGTTCAAGGTTCCATTCCCCCCTCACCACTGGCGGTCTGCTCGACTTCGTCGGCAGGGGGGGAGCATGGTTTTCGATGTAAAACCATAGGTTTTTCCATCCAGGAAGGTTGGAGGGGAATTTATATGAAAGGTACTTTTCACCGGCCTGCTGTCGCAGTTGGATGCCGGCGCCCCCCACCACGGCAAGTTTCTTTGTGGTCGGCTGGGTTTGACGCGAAAGAGAAAGCGGAATAGATCCCAGTGGGGTTCGATTCCGAGAAATGCTTCGCAGAAGTGAATGAAAATGGAAATATGGCAAATGGAATTTGGGTTGAGGTGATGGAGCTCAAGCCCGTAGTAGTAAAGAAGGCCACGAAAGAAGGAACAAGTGGGGAGGGCCAATCCCCGTTCGGCAAAATGGAAGAATGTGACGATTTCGTCAACATTCTCCATGGGGAAGGGCTCACGGAACGAGGGGCGCCAGTTGACAAGGTTTCTCTCTTGCAGCAACCCCTCGGAAACCAATTTTTTCAGATTGTTGAGGGAGCACTTACTGTGTGTCCACCCCGTCGTCAATGGCTCCGCATCCTTCTTCATTTCCTCGATCTCCGACTTCTTGGACGCCATCTCCGATGCGCTAAGCCACGAGATGCTCGGGGGCTGCGGGAAGAGGGGTAGGGAGGTTGGAGCGGGAGGATCTCCTTGAGGGGATGGCGACGGCGTTTGGCTCAGATTGGGGTTTTGGTGGTTTTTGGCGGAATGCGGACTGAAAGCACAATTTTCCCTCCTATTGCCGCGGGGTTAAGTAACCAGCGGGATGGGGAAAAGTTACTGTTCTGAAGTTCAAGAGTCGTTTTGTGGAATATTCCGAAGGTGTGGGGTCGTTTGGTGGTCTGATTGGATTAAATATTCAATTAATCATTTTTTCAGGGCTCATTAGCCCGAAAAAAGGGGTTTTTCGAATCTTTGGTCTAATTACATCATTTGTACCATCGCTTTGGTCTTCCCTTAACGTGTCATCGTTTAGCCTGTATGCCATGATTTTTGGACCCTTATTCTCCAATTTTGTGGGATTTGGATTCAAGGCTCGGGGGCTGCGGGGTACGTGGCATCGACTACTTATTTTTCAAATTTCTTTGAAGGATAAGGAGGTTTACAGATTAATGGGACCCTCAGCCTGATTCTCCGATTCAACCTAAAGCTCGGGGGCTACTCCATATGGAGTGCGATTTTGCAATCGCACACCATAGCAGGAATAAAATTCGGGGCATGAGCACCTCATAGCTTCGATGCAGCCAAAGGAGTACTCGAAGAAGGGCTTCAAGACGAATCATCAGAGGAAGTCGAAGACTGCTTTGAAAGTACTCGATAAGCCTGCAGTACTCAGCTACGAAGAGCTCGGGGGCTTGTCAGACCCGGGGCTACCGGGCTGGGCATGTTACGAAGTTTAAGAGATTAAGTCCGTCTTATCTCTTATTCATTTTGTTTATCTCTTGTTTATCCCGTTTAAATAGGAGATAGAGCTAACCAACACGGAGAGGATCTACTCGAGATCAGTTCTGGTGTGATCCCTCGGAGGGGGTTGGTTAGCATCTTTGTAGCTCTGACCTCTCGGATATATAAGGGAGGTCAGGGACCCCCCTCAAAACGGAGGATCATTAGGTCATTCTACATCAAAGGCAATACAAACCATACAGGACGTAGGGTGTTACGCTTCGTGCGGCCCGAACCTGTCTAAGTCTTGTGTTCCTTGCACCTTCAAGTTCCTGATCTCGGCGTCTCCTCACCCAAAACTTACCACCTTGGGCATATCCCTCGGTGGGTAGCCGGTTAAACACCGACACGACGCCCCCTACTACAGAAAGTTTCTTTGTGGTAGGCTGGGGTTTGACGCGGAAGAGGAAGAGGAATAGATCCCAGTGGGGTTCGATTCTGAGAAATGCTTCGCAGAGGTGGATGAAAATGGAAATATGGCAAATGGAATTAGGGTTGAGGTGATGGAGCTCAAGCCCATAATAATAAAGAAGGCCACGAAAGAAGGAACAAGTGGGGAGGGCCAATCCCCGTTCGGCAAAATGGAAGAATGTGATGATTTCGTCGACATTCTCCATGGGGAAAGGTTCACGGTAAGTAGGGCACCAGTTGACAAGATTCTTGTCTTGCAGCAACCCCTCAGAGACTAGTTTGTTCAGATTGTTGAGGGAGCACTTACTGTGTGTCCACTCCGCGGTCGATGGCTCCGCAACCTTCTTCCTTTCCTCGATCTCTAACTTCTTGGACGCCATCTCCGATGCGCTAGCCACGAGATGCTCGGGGGCTGCGGGGAGAGCGGCGGGGAGGTTGGTGCGGGAGAATCTCCTTGGGGGGATGGTGGCGGTGCTTGGCTCGGATTGGGGATTTTGGTGGCTTCTGGCGGAATGCGGATTGAAAGCGTGGTTTTTTTCCTACCGTTCTCGCGGGGTTAAATAACCAGCGGGGTGGGGAAAGTTACTGTTCCGAAGTTCAGGAGTCACCTCCGGGCATATTCTGAATCTGAGGGGTCGTTTGGTGGATTATTTGGATTGAATATTCGATTAATCATTTTTTCAGAGATTGTTGGCCCGAAAAAAGGGGCTTTTTCGAATTCATAACCTCATACTCATCATCTGTGCCATCACTTTGGTAATTTCATAAGTTGTCATTGTATAGCCTGCATGCCACGGTTATCGGATCCTTATCTCCAAATTTTGGGGGATTTGGATTCAAGGCTCGGGGGCTGCGGGATACGTGGCATCGACTACTTATTTTTCAAATCTTTTGAAGGATAAGTAGGATTACAGACAAATGGGTGTGACAGTTCGTGTACTTGTAATGCTAGGCAAATATTTTGTTAGTGTGAAATATGTGTTTGTTTGTATATGTGAAACATTTGAAAATTTAAAGTGCAAGTGAAAAAGGGGTATTTTTGTAATTACAGAAAAATCTAGGGTTGTTTTCGTAAAATGTATATGGATTAGGGTAATTTCGAAATAAGTGAAACGTGGTTTCGGTAAACATGTTTTCCTTATATTATTCCTTGTAAAAATGTATGTTTATTTGAAAGTTGTATTGGAAATGTGTGTGTTGAAGTGTGTAAAAAATTTTGGGTAAAGTGGTAAAAATAAGGGTATTTATACAATTTTATAAAAGTACAAGTCCTTTTATGCAAATGTTTGATTTACAAAAGTAATTTCCAAAGTTACTCAGGGCTAAAGTGTAAAAGTGCAAGTCATCATGACATGTCATAAATGCTTGCATTTAGGTCCTAAATTTATAAAGTTTCATTCTTTAGGACAAAAGTAATTCAAATCCAACTTTTATTCAAAAATTCACGTGTAAAAATATAAGTTTTGAGTTTTTGAACTTGAGCCCTAGAGCAATGTCGTAGAGTTTGAAAAACTCTCCAACTTTCGTTTTGGGCATTTCTTCATTCGAGTTTTAAATCAACGGGAAATTTTGTTTTACAAATAGGTCCCTGCAGTTCTCTGATTTTACGTATAAGTCCTTGGAGAAATACATTCCTCCTTCTTCTCTCTCTGTTCCTCCTCTATCCTTATCTGGCATCTTCTTTTCTTTTTCCCACCGTTGGCATCTCCTTCCCTGGTTCGCAATCCCTATCCACCCCCTCCCTTTTCTCTCTCTCCTCCAACCAGGCAAGGCGGCGTGGGGCTTGGCTCTGGGCGAGCACGGCCCCAGGCAGCACAGCACGCGGGGCCAGCCCGAGCGGCGGGCGGCTCCCAGGCGCGGGCGTGCTGGCACCAGAGCGAGCGGGCGGCCCCACGCGGGGCCCGCGCGGCGCGGCTGCGCGGCGGCTCGGCGAGCACGGGCCGCGGGAGCCGGTGGCGCGTGGGTGAGCTGCGGCAGCGCGCGGAGCGGCGGGCCCGGGTGAGCGCAGGCGGGCGCTGGCGGCGGCTGACGGCAGCGGATGCAGGCGGGCCGCGGCAGGACGGCGCGCGCGGCTCGGCCAGCGGCCGGGCGGGTGCAGCGCGTGACGAGTAGCGGGTCCAGGCGATGTGGCGGCGCAGGCGGAGGCTGGATAGGGAGCGCGGGCCGCGGCTGACACAGGGCCCAGGCGGTGGCGCGGCTTGGGTGGGGCGCGAGGCAGCAGGAGCCGGCGGCTGGCGCAGCGCAGAGACGCGGAGCGCGCGGGCGGCACGCTGGCACAGGGAATGCTTCAGGCGTGGGCGGCAGTTGCTGTGCGTGCAGACAGGCGTGCGGCCCAAAGCAAGCACAAGTGGCCGGGCGAGCTAACGCAGGCAGGATGGCTCGCGAACACGGAGGGCGCTGGAGACGCAGTTGGCGGCGCGCGCGTGAGTGGCTCGGCCGGAGCAGGAGCAGCATGCGCACGGCCAGAGGTGCGCGCGAGCAGGAACGCGCAGGCGCGGGTGTGGACGCTGCTCACGCGGGAGGCATGACGCTGACGCGTGAGCGGTACGCGGGCTCCAAGTGGCAGCTGGGCACAGTGCAGGGCGGCGCGAGCAGAGGTGGTTCGGCTCGGCGCAGACGTGCGGCAGCGCCAGAATGGATGTGGAGGCAGGTGCTGGCGCGACGTGGCGACGCATGCGGGAGCGGGTGGCACGCAGTGCGCTGGAGCGCGGGGACTGGATTTGGGCAGGCGAGCGGTGCGGCATCAGGCGTTGGAGCGACGGATCGACGCGCGTGGAGGCGTGGCAGCGCGCGGCGTTGTTAGCGCGGAGATGCGCGGATGGAGCTGAAGCGTGGCGGCTCGGGACAGACCCGCACGAAGGGCAACGAGGTCGCGCAGGGCAGTACCTTGGCAAGGACGGTCGCGGAGGGACTTGTGACACGGCAAGGCCGAGGCGAGTGCGGGCCCGACAATAGGAGGAAAAAGAATAACCATGCAGGGCGACGACGTGCAGAGTAATGATGTGTGGAGGTGGCGACCGGATGCGGTGAGCTCAGAGGGACCACGCACGGTGAGCTCCCTCAATCCTAGCGAAGGCGGAGAAGCGCTTATGGCGCGGCAAGTCGGAAGGAGTTGTCCTAGCGAACCAATCTGGCTCTGTCGTTTCGTCCAAGGGATCCACGACATCCAGCAGCTCCTATTCCTCGTCGATCGCCGAGCAAGACCACAAATCACCGTGGGGATTATCCTTTCGGCCATCTTCCACCCACGGCAACCATTTCCGGCAAACTTCTTCGTCAACCACGGAATCTCGTCATCGTCGAGCTCATCTTATCGCCGATCTTGTTCACCGCGGGAATTCACTTCCGTTTGTTCTTCTCCACAACCAAGGTTTGCCCTGATTCTTTGAATCTTTCTAATGCCGGCGATCCCTTTTCCGGAATATCGTCAATATATTCCTGCTATCTGTTTTTCCCAGATCAGGGATTTAATTGCTTCGTTTTAGAAAGTTCTAGGGTGTTTTCTGTAAGGTTTCCAGAGTTTTCTTTATTTCAAATCAATGAACTTCTACATTTCATAGATTTTCGTAGGACGTTCATAAAAATGTAAAATCAGTTTTGTTTGAAACCCTAAGTCAAAACCTACAAGTTTTATGTTGTGATTCTGAGTTGAAAGTCTTTGATTTGTAATCTAGGTTAAATCTTAGGAAATGAATGCTTTATTGTGTCTTTTGTGATATGCATGTGTTGTAGCTGAATATAGATTATAGAATGTATGTTTCGAGTGAAAAAGTGTGGTAATTAGTTAATCCATCACACAAACGCTCATATCCCTACCGTCAAGACGTTATCCTCGTCTTGATTGCTGTTTCCTTAAGTTCCTTGCCGTATATAGATTCTTGTTAGTCCGTGTGCATCTATTGCTTAGCTAATACGTCTCGACAATTATGCTTCAATGTCAGGTTATCAACCCAACCACTTAGCATCCATTTTCTTTAAGTCTATGATGTTTCTGTGTAACCACGGTCAACCGATGCTTTTCTTTTGATCTGTTCCTACCATCGGTTGGTTAGCTGACACGATGGTTACCTTTCTAGTATCGGCTACCGCCGATACAACTCTTTTGTTCTGTCCTGCATCGACTACACGTAGTTGATGTATCAAAGGTGCACACACAATCTTAGAACTCTTGCTATCGGCCGATCCAAGCCGATTCTAGTCGTTTTCCGTATCGGTCAAATATGGCCGATCGATCCCTAGTTTCCCCATCCATATCCACACACTTCTATCAGTCGATTTATCGAGTGAGAGATCGGCTATTTATACCTATCGGTCATATACCCTTAACCACACTCCATTCGGCAATACGTCACTCAATTGCTGTGCTGACGTAATTGAGTCGATAAAACCACACCTAGTTACCTAGAATAACACTTAAGCACATCTCAGTTAAGACAAATGCTTTAGGAATCATCCTTCTGCCAAGGTAATCAATGTTTTCATCGATCATCTAGGAACCCGATGCACTCATCAATCAGCTAAAACCCCGTTGTTTCCAATCGGCTCTGTTGTAACCCTCAATGAGTAGCCGATTCCAATTAGTTGTCCACCTTAAGCCCTATCTAAGTTTAGTTCAGATCTTTCTGGTTGATATGTAAGTAGTATGTTATATGAGTACTGGATTGCAATTGAATTGTGAAGTAAGGTAGTTTTATGTGCACGCTTGAATGTAATGTTGCATTACATGTAGATACGACTACTTCGACAACGGTACCTACGAGATTCCCCGGAGTCTACGGAGGATGTTCCAGAAGATCAAGTGAACGTCACCAAGGAATTAACTGAAGCCCCGAACCAAAGTTCGGAAGATATTGACATTTCTGACTTCAGTCCCACCAGTAAAGGCAAGCCCCGGACATAACCCACTATTTTAATTACACTGCAATCTATATCTATTTACGTATTATATGCATTAAGTTCTTAGGAATTGCTTGAAACCCTAGTTGCATTTTCCTAGGAACCAATGTGATGAATACTAGTACTTGAGTCCGACTAGCTGCTATGCTAGATAGGACCAGTAGAAGTCGGGTGATTTTCTGTCACTCGCGCGATATAGGAGTTGTAATGTTTACATTCTTGTTATCACTATAAGGATGATGGACGGGAGTTTTGTGAGGTATCATGGTTGAGGTGATACCCCGTCTGTGTTGTTGAATCTGTTAAGGTCGCAGCGTGTGGAAGTGCGGGTTAAGTGTTTGAAAGTACTAACCACATGCCGCGAAATATGGTAAGCGGTAAGCCTAGTAGCCAATCGGCCCGAGGAGTGGACATACCTCCCACCACTCGTATTTTGCTTCTTCTGGTTACTTGATTCGATGTGTAGGAATACGTGTTGCAAGGGCAACCAGGAGTACGGGTTTTGTAGTCGCGCTACAGACGTATGTCCTGCACTTTGGAAGTGCGTATGGTCCTACAGTCGCTTGTGGTGGCTCTGATCCACGAGTCGGAATGAAAGGTAAACGGTTGCTTCGGAACGACCCTGTGGTGTTCCAAGCGTGTGAGTTAGGTTTACCTTGCAAGGTTGAATCTCGATTCAGGAATCGTCCGCCTCTCACGATGAATGAGACTGCTTATCCCCTTTTCCACATTGAGTAATAAGAGCAATCATATGATTAACAAAGATGATGTTTGACCAAAGATTCTACCATGATTGAATAGCTATAGGTGCTCATCTAGAATGAATAATCACTTAGAATCTGAAAGCTAAATGTTGAAATTAAGGATCCACTCTTAGTTGCTTTTCAGTTGAAACTAAATCCAGAACCATTATAAGCCTTCATAAGTCTAGTTATATGGCTAAGTATACCATAACCGGGTAAGCCTTACTGAGTATTAGTATACTCAGCCTTGCTAGTTTTATGTTTTTCAGGTAAAGCCCTTGAAGATCCTACTCTTTCCCTGTCATGGCCCTGTGCTCTTCTAGAAGATTGGTCCGTGGAATGGGATCCGTCCCCGACCAACATTGGGGATACCGAGTGATGTCGTGCCCGGGCTTAGCATGACATTCGTCTTGACGACGTGCTGTAAATCATCGCGTATGTTTTCCGCTGCCAAAAATCATAACTTTAACAGTTTGTAATGTTTTCTCTAAATTTGGAATTTCGTACTACTGTTAGAAACTCTTGTAATATAATTCCTTGTAATGTAAAATATGATGGTGACTGTATCTCTGGACTCACCTTCGTGTGAGGTAACCTTATTTGATCCTGTGTATCGGTGGTTTATCGGGACGTTACCCGACAGGCCAAGGGATTATACCGTTTGAAGTACGTTGGAGCCCTTGGGAGTGGACTCGCGTACTTGAACCGGTATAATTCAGGTTGGTTCTGCCACAGCTGGTATCAGAGCTATAAGGTTACTCTGGAGATACATTTTACCTTAAAAATGCTTTCAGTATAAAAATTTGACCAACAAAACATTTGGTAAAGCTGCGTTGGATTCGTTAAGGATTGAGCTTAGTACGTAAAGCCCTAGGGTAATGTTTATGAGGGAAATAGAGGTGGCTATAGTATATATAGATATAACTCTAACTACCAGCATTACTTTCCTGTCAAAACTTAAATTTATGCATAACTCAACCTTATATTCTGTAACGACATCTTCGATGGTAAGGTAAGGAGGTAAGGATCCTCAGCCAACTGAGGGAGCTTGGCCTTCCCGTCGGTGATGCGAACCGAACGCTGTTTCTCAAGCAGTGGCCTACTTGAGATGCTGCCAATGTACCAACTTCGGTTGACTACATTGGGAGTATAAGATTCGGCGCAGGGTATGGCGATCGCAGATCATACCCCCGTATTTTGCGATACCCCCGTGAATACGTTATCTCGATAACGTATGTTAACGTTGTCTGTACGGCGGTAATTGTACAGATGCTGTTTCTATAGTGAACAGTAATGATTGGGGACGCTTTCATGACATGCTGGCATGAAAGGTTCAGTACATACATATTGTGTTTTCTGCAGGTATGCTAACCTCATTGCGTAAGCTTGAACGTAAGAACGACTAGATATTACAGGGAGAGACGTATTTATATTGTGCCACCGTACTTAACCATGTAAGACCAAGATTACTTGGCAGTTATTTTTGTTTGTGAGGACGTGTAGAACATGCATACATCATGACATCTTGGATTGACTTGATTGCCTTGGTTGTTACGTGGATGTACTGAAATATGTGCTTGTATCTGAATGCCTGCCTAGACTTTGTGTTATAAGAGTTCATGTAATATGCTAGACCAACTTAGAGTTAAGACCGTCTTTTGGAGAATCAAGTGGATTGGGTCATGTTTGAACCCTACCACCGATCTTAGCTTGACAGCTAAATCAAATCTTTGATTCTGCTTTGAATCTGTTTCGGCAGAACCATTAAGCTTCTCCTTTGATAGTTAAACCTTGATAATCATCAGGAAATTCTTCAATTCATCATTCAGTGATTGATCTATCCTTTCATGATGTTGTACCTTATATTGTTGGCTATTCTGGTTACAACATCTGAATGTTGCACCTTCGATTTTTGCTCAGATGATTTTGGATAAATTAAAAAGATGTATAACAATAATTACTTTGTGAATGCAAATCTTCCGACAAAAGTCATGCATCATCACATGCACCATCTTTGGTTAGTACATGGTGTTGCATCATCATCGGAATCCGTAGACTGACTAACGGGTATGTCTATAGTATAACTTTAGGTTGTCTTCGGTTTCTTAAATCTTTCTTGTTGCTGTTGGCACTACAGGGTTGCTATTCCTCTTTTGTGGTGGTGTTTAATCACATGACCATGATGCCGTGTCGGAACCTAAGGCCTTATGTGCACTGCAGTCACATGATTGAGCCATTAGGAGCGCACTGGTAACTAGGTACATGTGACGTAACCCCACTGCAAACTCTTCTTATGCACCCTTATCAGTGTCCTAACTTCTAATGCTTGTCTAAGAATATAGAGCTACCCAGGTGTTCGTTACGAGAGAACGGTTGTAGGGCGCGAGTTACGTGCATCATCAACTCATGAGGGTATGCATCATACTTTATGCATTTCATACGTGCATACATTGCAAGTATCATCATCCTTGCATCACGGTGTATGCATCATTTGGTTAGCATCATGGTAATTGCATTGTGTCATATGCATCATCTCAGTCGGGCATGGGATCCCTCATCCTCATGTTGCACCATCATTGTAATCATACAATCTCAGCAGTGCATCATGTTCATGGTTATATATTGAGCATTGCACTGTGAGTTGCAGCATTTTATTGATACTCCTTGATTGCATCGGTATACATAGGCATGTTTTGCAATCAACATCATCTAAAATTATTCAGGTAACAAACTCTGAGCAGAAATGTTTCAAACATCACTTTGTCAATCCCTTGTACTATCCTTACTGGTTATCCATGAGTCTTGTGATGAATGTCACCAACATTTATCATCCTCATGTACAATCTCTTCATACTCTCGTTACACTCCAACGGTTTTTACCATCAACATCAATCTTTTCTGGTGTGATTGCTTCCTGTTGCTTTTGATGGGTGATTTGCTTCTCTTCCCTTCAGAGTCTTTCGTCCGAATCTCGGGACGAGATTCTTTTTAGGGGGGAGGCTGTGACAGTTCGTGTACTTGTAATGCTAGGCAAATATTTTGTTAGTGTGAAATATGTGTTTGTTTGTATATGTGAAACATTTGAAAATTGAAAGTGCAAGTGAAAATGGGGTATTTTTGTAATTACAGAAAAATCTAGGGTTGTTTTCGTAAAATGTATTTGGATTAGGGTAATTTCGAAATAAGTGAAACGTGGTTTCGGTAAACATGTTTTCCTTATATTATTCCTTGTAAAAATGTATGTTTATTTGAAAGTTATATTGGAAATGTGTGTGTTGAAGTGTGTAAAAAATTTTGGGTAAAGTGGTAAAAATAAGGGTATTTATACAATTTTATAAAAGTACAAGTCCTTTTATGCAAATGTTTGATTTACAAAAGTAATTTCCAAAGTTACTCAGAGCTAAAGTGTAAAAGTGCAAGTCATCATGACATATCATAAATGCTTGCATTTAGGTCCTAAATTTTATAAAGTTTCATTCTTTAGGACAAAAGTAATTCAAATCCAACTTTTATTCAAAAATTCACGTGTAAAAATATAAGTTTTGAGTTTTTGAACTTGAACCCTAAAGCAATGTTGTAGAGTTTGAAAAACTCTCCAACTTTCGTTTTGGGCATTTCTTCATTCGGGTTTTAAATCAACGGGAAATTTTGTTTTACAAATAGGTCCTGTAGTTCTCTGATTTTACGTATAAGTCCTTGGAGAAATCCATTCCTCCTTCTTCTCTCTCTGTTCCTCCTCTATCCTTATCTGGCATCTTCTTTTCTTTTTCCCACCGTTGGCTTCTCCTTCCCTGGTTCCCAATCCCTATCCACCCCCTCCCCTTTCTGTCTCTCCTCCAACCAGGCAAGGCGGCGTGGGGCTTGGCTCTGGGTGAGCACGGCCCCAGGCAGCACAGCACGCGGGGCCAGCCCGAGCGGCGGGCGGCTCCCAAGCGCGGGCGTGCTGGCGCCAGAGCGAGCGGGCGGCCCCACGCGGGGCGCGCGCGGCGCGGCTACGCGGCGGCTCGGCGAGCGCGGGCCGCGGGAGCTGGTGGCGCGCGGGTGAGCTGCGGCAGCGCGCGGAGCAGCGGGCCCGGGTGAGCGCAGGCGGGTGCTGGCAGCGGCTGATGGCAGCGGATGCTGGCGGGCCGCGGCAGGACGGCGCGCGCGGCTCGGCCAGCGGCCGGGCGGGTGCAGCGCGTGACGAGCAGCCGGTCCAGGCGATGTGGCGGCGCAGGCGGAGGCTGGACAGGGAGCGCGGGCCGTGGCTGACGCAGGGCGCAGGTGGTGGCGCGGCTTGGGTGGGGCGCACGGCAGCAGGAGCCGGCGGCTGGCGCAGCGCAGAGACGCGGAGCGCGCGGGCGGCATGCTGGCACAGGGAATGCTTCAGGCGTGGGCGGCAGTTGCTGTGCGTGCAGACAGGCGTTCGGCCCAGAGCAAGCACAGGCGGCCGGGCGAGCTAACGCAGGCAGGATGGCTCGCGAACGCGGAGGGCGCTGGAGACACGGTTGGCGGCGCATGCGTGAGTGGCTCGGCCGGAGCAGGAGCAGCATGCGCACGGCCAGAGGTGCGCGCGAGCAGGAACGCGCAGGCGCTGGTGTGGACGCTGCTCACGCGGGAGGCGTGACGCTGACGCATGAGCGGTACGTGGGCTGCAAGTGGCAGCTGGGCACAGTGTAGGGCGGCGCGAGCAGAGGTGGTTCGGCTCGGCGCAGACGCGCGGCAGCGCCGGTGTGACAGTTCGTGTACTTGTAATGTTAGACATATATTTTGTTAGTGTGAAATATGTGTTTGTTAAGTGTAAAGCTTGTGTGTTTTTGTGTGAAGCTTTTGAAAATTTGAAGTGCAAGTAAAAAGGGTATTTTTGTAATTACAGAAAAACCTAGGGTTGTTTTTGCAAAATATATTTGGATTAGGGTAATTTCAAAATAAGTGAAAGGTGGTTTTGATAAACATGTTTTTCTTAATTTATTCCCTGTAAAAATATATATATTTATCCAAAAATTTTGGGTAAAATGGTAAAAATTAAGGGTGTTTATGTAATTTTATAAAAATACAAGTCCTTTTATGCAAATGTTTGATTTACAAAAGTAACTTTCAAATTGATTTAGGGCTAAAGTGTAAAAAGTGCAAGTCATCATGACACGTCTATCCAACCATTATGACGAGTCTATCCCGTCATTATGACGTGTCATAAATGCTTGCATTTAGGTCCTGAATTTTATAAAGATACGCTCTTTAGGACAAAAACAATTCAAATCCGACTTTTGTTCAAAGATTCATGTGTAAAAATATAAGTTTTGAGTTTTTGAACTTGGTCCCTAAAGCAATGTTGTAGAGTTTGAAAAACTCTCCAACTTTCGTTTTGGGCATCTCTTCATTTTGGTTTTAAATCAACGGGAAATTTTGTTTTACAGACAGGCCCTTGCAGTTTTCTGTATTTACGCATAGGTCCTTGGGGAAATCTATTCATCTTTCTCCTCTGTTTTTCCTCTCTCTGTTCTTCCTTATCCGGTCTCCTCCTTCCACTGGCGGCACATCCAAATTCCTGGTCTTCCTCTCTCTCCTCCCGGTCCTCCTCTCTTTGCTCCGTGGGCCGGTGGCTGGCAAGTGGCTCGGGCGGAGCTGAGCAGCTCGCGCGGCTGGCGCAGGGCCCAGGCGGTGGAGCGGCAGATCGGGCGCGTGCGTGAAGCAGAGCAGGCGGCGCTGCGCTAGGCGTGCCCCGGCAGGGAGCGGCGGGCCCGGGCAAGCGCGGGCAGCAGCACACGGCGAGAGGAGGCAGGCCAGGCGGCGCGGCGTGCGGGCGCCAGCGCAGGGGCCGAGCGGCGCGCGGCGCGGTGCAGGGCGCAGGGAGGCGAGCCCAAGCGGGCTGGTGGCGCAGCGGGGGCAGGCGGGCCCAGGACGGCGCGGCGCAGGAGGCGCGCAGGCGGCGCGGGTTGGCGGTGGCGTGGCGCGCAGGCGAGCCCGAGCGGCAGCGGCCAGGCATGCGGGCAGCGCAGGGTGGCGGGCGTTGGAGTGAGCGGAGGCAGACGCTGGAAACAGGAGCAGTGCAGGCTTGAGCAGGAGCAGGCGATGCGGGCCAGGCGCGTGCGGCACCGCGGCGGCTCGGGAGCGGCGCGGGCAGAAGTGAAAGCTGGTGTTGTAGGCGCGCAGATGAAGCAGCACGCGGCGAGCGGACACTGAGGCGGTTCACGGGCAGTGCAGGAGTGAACGGGAGCGACGCCGAGCGGGTGGCGCGAGCGTGCACGCGATGGCGTACGGAAGTTGGCGGTGTGGACAAGTGTTGAGCGGAGGGCGCTGGAGGCGCGTTTGGCGCGCGCGCGAGTGGCTCGGCCGGGGTAGGAGTAGGCCAAGGTGGCGCGAACACGCGTGTGCGAGTGCGGAAGTGATGCGACAAGGCCGGGCGAACACAGGTTCGGCAGCTAGAAGCGGAGGAGCAGCTGCACAGCGTGCAGGGCGACGATGTGCAGGGAGGTCGCGCGCGATGCGAGAGGAGTTGTAATGCGGCGGCTGCAAGCGGACCCGCCCAGGGAGCAGTAGAGTCGCGCGTGGAGGACGTCGGAGGCCGTTAAAGGGAAAGCAGCGAATGAGATCAAGCGGCACTGCGGACTGCTCGCGGAAGATATGGAGATAGCCCCGTTGTGAGTGGGCTTCGGTTCTCGCGGAGGCAGAAGGGACGAGTGTGGCACGGCTAACCGAAGGCGGAGGTTCGGACTGAATTGGACTAGCGCATCTGCAAGTATGGAGCAGAAGCATTCTGCCCGTGGCAGTGGTAGGCCGATTCAGATGGCATCGCAGTTAGCAGAAAAGGGAGGCAGAGCTACACCTTGTGCAAGCGAGAGTGACGCACAAAAGCTGCAGCCAGGTACGGCGGCCATGCAAGTGACTGCACGGGCATACCGGATGTGTTTCTGCAGTGCATGTGCATGAGCAGAGAAGACTCAGCCCGTGAACCGGAAAACCCTGAGGTTTGCGGAGGAGATGGCATAGCGAACCCATTCGGCTCCATCGTTTCATCCCAGAGATTCACGACATGCAGCAGCTCCTATTCCTCATCGATCACCGAGCAAGACCACGAGTCACCACGGAGACTACTCCTTCGGTCATCTTCCACCCACGGCAACCATGCTCGGCAAACCCCTTCGTCATCCACGGGATCTCGTCATCGTCGAGCTTTTCTCTTCGCCGATCCTGTTCACCGCGGGAATTCACTTTCCGCGTGTTCCCCTTCATGACCAAGGCCACCCAAGGTTTGCCCTGTTTTACTAGATCTTTTTAATGCCGGCGATTCCTTTGCCAGAATATCGCCGTTAACTTCTTGTTATCTGTTTTCCCGGATTAGGGACTTGATTGCTATGTTTTAGAATGTTCTAGGGTGTTCTTTATAAAATTTTCAAAGCTTCCTATATTTCAAATCGATGAACTTCTACATTTCATAGATTTTCGTAGGAAGTTCATAAAAATGTAAAATCAGTTTTGTTTAAAACCCTAAGTCAAACTCTACAAGTTTTATGCTATGATCTTGAATTGAGGTCTTTGATGTGTGGTCTAGGTCAAATGTTAGGGAATGAATGTTTTATTGTGCTTTATATTGTATGCTTGTGTTATAGCTAAAGAGTAAGCTATAGAATATATGTCATAAGTAGAGAGGTGTGATATCTAGTTAATCCTCTTACACGAGTGCTCATGTCACTGCCATCAAGACGTCATCCTTGTCTTGATTGCCGTTTCCGTAAAATTCTCTTCGTATAAAAGATCTTTGTTAATTCATGTGTATTGTTGCTTAGCTTATACTTCTCTGCGGCTATGCTTCAGCGTTGGCTATCAGCCCAGCTGCTAAGCATCCGCTTTCCTTAAGTCTATGACGTTCCTGTATGACAGCTATCAGTCGATACTTCTACCATCGGCTGGTTAGCTGATACGGTTGTTATCCTTCTTATATCGGCTACTGCCGATACAATTCTTTTGTTCTGTCCTACATCGGCTGCACATAGTCGATGTATCGGAGATGCACACACGATCTTAAGGTTCTTGTCATCGACCTATCCAAACCGATTTTAGTTACTCTCCATATCAGTTATGGCCGATCAATCCTTAGTTCTCTCATCCTTATCCACACCCTTCTATCAGTCGATTTATCAGCTGAGCAATCGACTATCTACCTATCGGTCACCCACCCTTAACCACATTCCATTCGACTGTACGTCACTCAATTGTTGTGCTGACATAATCGAGTCGATATAACCACACCTAATTACCTAGGATAACCCTTAAGCACATCTCAGTTAAGACATAACTATTTTGGGAATCATCCCTTTGCTAAAGTGATCGATGTTCTCATCGATCAATCAGAAAACTGGTGCACCTATCAGTCGGCTGCGCAGGCCAAAGTACACAACCCTAGATCAATAAGCTAACACAATAGACACACCTCTGTTAGGCACGACCAAAGCATATCTACCGGCTATACCTCCATTGTTTCCAATCGGCTCTGTTGTAACCCTCAACAAGTAGCCGATTCTAGTTAGTTGTCCCCCTAAAGCTCTGTCTAGGTTTAGTTCAGATCATTTTGGCTGTTATGTGAATAGTGTGTTAGATGAGTGCTGGATTGTAACTTTGCTGTGAAATAAAATAGTTTTGTGTGCACGCTTGAATGTAATATTGCATTACATGTAGATACAACTACTTCGGCAACGGTACCTACGAGATCTCCTCGGAGTCTACGGAGGATGTTTCTGCAGACCAAATGAACGTCACCAAGGGATTATCTGAAGCCCCGAACCAAAGTTCGGAAGATATTAACTTACTGACTTTAGACCCACCAATAAAGGCAAGCCCCGGACATATCCCACTACTTTACTTACGCTGCAATCTATGTCTATTTATCTATACTTATGCATTAAGTCTAGGAGTTGAGATGAAACCCTAGTTGCATAATCTCTTAGGAATCCAATGTATTGAACCCGAGTCCTTATCGCTTAGATGCTCCGCTAAATAGGACCGGTAAAAGTCGAGCGATTTCCTGTCACTCGCGCGATATAGGAGTTGCTTGTTTACAATTCCGCAATCATTATAAGGATGATGGACAGGGTCATGTGCTGTATCATGACCTGTGGTTTGCCCTGTCTGTTTTGATAAAAGTTTTAAGGCCGAAATATGTGGTAGTGGTGGCTAAGCTTTTGAAAGTACTAGCCACATGCCGCGAAATATGGTAAGCGGTAAGCCTAGTACCCGATTGGCCCGGCAAATGGACGCGCTTCCACCACTCGACTTTTATTTTATGTTTACACGCACCGACGTGTGGGAGTATGTTCTGCATGGCAGACAGGAATACGGGTTTTGTAGTCGCGCTACAGACGTATGTCCTGCACGAGTGATGTGCGTACGGTCCTGCAGTCGCTTGTGGTGGCCCTGATCCATAACCCGGAATATGAGGGAAACGGTTGCTTGAAACGCCCTGTTGGTATTTCAAGCGTGTGTGTTAGGTTTACCTTGCAAGGTTAAATTCGATTCGAATCGTCCGCCTCTCACGAAGATTGAGACTGCTTATCCCTTTTGCCACATCGAGTAAAAAGTGTAATTGTTGGTGGAATAATATTGATGGATGAGAATATCTACATTGCTTGTTTAGTATAGGTGCTTACCTAGAATGGCTAATCAAGCTAGAATCTGAAAGCTAAAACTTGAAAATAAGTTATACTCTTTGTTGCTTTTCAGCTGAAAATAAACCCAGAGCCCTCACAATGCCTTCATGAGTCTAGTTATGGGCTAAAGTATACCCAATCCCGGGTAAGCCTTGCTGAGTATTAGTATACTCAGCCTTGCTAGTTTTATGTTTTTCAGGTAAAGTCTTTGAAGACCCTACTCTTTCCCTATCATGGCCCTGTGCTCTTCTAGAAGATTGGTCCGTGGAATGGGATCCGTCCTCGACCAACATTGGTGATATCGAGTGATGTCATGCCCGGGCTTAGCATGACATCTGTCTTGACGACGTGTTGTAATCGTCGCGTATGTTTTCTGCTGCTATAAACCATAGCTTTAACGGTTTGTAATCTTTTCTCTAGATTTGAAACTTCATACTTCATTTGGAAACTCTTGGAATATAATTCCTTGTGATGTAAAAATGTGATGGTGATTGTATCTCTGGACTCACCTTCGTGTGAGGTAACCTTATTTGATCCTGTGTATCGGTGCTTTATCGGGACGTTACCCGACAGGCCAAGGGATTATACCGTTTGAAGCACGTTGGAGCCCTCGGGAGTGGACTCGCGTACTTGAGCCGGTATAATTCAGGTTGGTTCTGCCACAGCCGGAATGGATGCGGAGGCAGGTGCTGGCACGACGTGGCGACGCATGCGGGAGCGGGCGGCACGCAGCGCGTTGGAGCGCGGGGACTGGATTTGGGCAGGCGAGCGGTGCGGCATCAGGCGTTGGAGCGATGGATCGACGTGCGTGGAGGCGTGGCAGTGCGCGGCGGTGTTAGCGCGGAGATGCGCGGATGGAGCTGAAGCATGGCGGCTCGGGACAGACCCGCACGAAGGGCAACGAGGTCGCGCACGGCAGTACCTTGGCAAGGACGGTCGCGGAGGGACCTGCGACGCGGCAAGGCCGAAGCGAGTGCGGGCCTGACAATAGGAGGAAAAAGAATAACCATGCAGGGCGACGACGTGCAGAGTAATGATGTGTGGAGGTGGCGACCGGATGCGGTGAGCTCAGAGGAACCATGCACGGTGAGCTCCCTCAATCCTAGCGAAGGCGGAGAAGCGCTTATGGCGCGGCAAGTCGGAAGGAGGAGTTGTCCTAGCGAACCAATGTGGCTCTGTCGTTTCGTCCCAGGGATCCACGACATCCAGCAGCTCCTATTCCTCGTCGATCGCCGAGCAAGACCACAAATCACCGTGGGGATTATCCTTTCGTCCATCTTCCACCCACGGCAACCATTTCAGGCAAACTTCTTCGTCAACCACGGAATCTCATCATCGTCGAGCTCATCTTATCGCCGATCTTGTTCACCGCGGGAATTCACTTCCGTTTGTTCTTCTCCACAACCAAGGTCTGCCCTGATTCTTTGAATCTTTCTAATGCCGGCGATCCCTTTGCCGGAATATCGTCAGTATCTTCCTGCTATCTGTTTTTCCCGGATCAGGGACTTAATTGCTTCGTTTTAGAAAGTTCTAGGGTGTTTTCTGTAAGGTTTCCAGAGTTTTCTTTATTTCAAATCAATGAACTTCTACATTTCATAGATTTTCGTAGGACGTTCATAAAAATGTAAAATCAGTTTTGTTTGAAATCCTAAGTCAAAACCTACAAGTTTTATGTTGTGATTCTGAGTTGAAAGTCTTTGATTTGTAATCTAGGTTAAATCTTAGGAAATGAATGCTTTATTGTGTCTTTTGTGATATGCATGTGTTGTAGCTGAATATAGATTATAGAATGTATGTTTCGAGTGAAAAAGTGTGGTAATTAGTTAATCCATCACACAAACGCTCATATCCCTACCGTCAAGACGTTATCCTCGTCTTGATTGCTATTTCCTTAAGTTCCTTGCCGTATATAGATTCTTGTTAGTCCGTGTGCATCTATTGCTTAGCTAATACATCTTGACAATTATGCTTCAATGTCAGGTTATCAACCCAACCACTTAGCATCCGTTTTCTTTAAGTCTATGATGTTTCTGTGTAACCACTTGTCAACCGATGCTTTTCTTTTGATCTGTTCCTACCATCGGTTGGTTAGCTGACACGATGGTTACCTTTCTAGTATCGGCTACCGCCGATACAACTCTTTTGTTCTGTCCTGCATCGACTACACATAGTTGATGTATCAAAGGTGCACACACAATCTTAGAACTCTTGCTATCGGCCGATCCAAGCCGATTCTAGTCGTTTTCCATATCGGTCAAATATGGCCGATCGATCCCTAGTTTCCCCATCCATATCCACACACTTCTATCAGTCAATTTATCGACTGAGAGATCGGCTATTTATACCTATCGGTCATATACCCTTAACCACACTCCATTCGGCTATATGTCACTCAATTGCTGTGCTGACGTAATCGAGTCGATACAACCACACCTAGTTACCTAGAATAACACTTAAGCACATCTCAGTTAAGACAACTGCTTTAGGAATCATCCTTCTGCCAAGGTAATCGATGTTTTCATCGATCATCTAGGAACCCGATGCACTCATCAATCAGCTAAAACCCCGTTGTTTCCAATCGGCTCTGTTGTAACCCTCAACGAGTAGCCGATTCCAATTAGTTGTCCACCTTAAGCCCTATCTAAGTTTAGTTCAGATCTTTCTGGTTGATATGTAAGTAGTATGTTATATGAGTACTGGATTGCAATTGAATTGTGAAGTAAGGTAGTTTTATGTGCACGCTTGAATGTAATGTTGCATTACATGTAGATACGACTACTTCGACAACGGTACCTACGAGATTCCCTGGAGTCTACGGAGGATGTTCCAGAAGATCAAGTGAACGTCACCAAGGAATTAACTGAAGCCCCGAACCAAAGTTCGGAAGATATTGACATTTCTGACTTCAGTCCCACCAGTAAAGGCAAAAAACATAACCCACTATTTTAATTACACTGCAATCTATATCTATTTACGTATTCTATGCATTAAGTTCTTAGGAATTGCTTGAAACCCTAGTTGCATTTTCCTAGGAACCAATGTGATGAATACTAGTATTTGAGTCCGACTAGCTGCTATGCTAGATAGGACCGGTAGAAGTCGGGTGATTTCCTGTCACTCGCGCGATATAGGAGTTGTAATGTTTACATTCTTGTTATCACTATAAGGATGACGGACAGGAGTTTTGTGAGGTATCATGGTTGAGGTGATACCCCGTGTGTGTTGTTGAATCTGTTAAGGTCGTAGCGTGTGAAAGTGCGGGTTAAGTGTTTGAAAGTACTAACCACATGCCGCGAAATATGGTAAGCGGTAAGCCTAGTAGCCAATCGGCCCGAGGAGTGGACATACCTCCCACCACTCGTATTTTGCTTCTTCTAGTTACTTGATTCGATGTGTAGGAATACGTGTTGCAAGGGCAACCAGGAGTACGGGTTTTGTAGTCGCGCTACAGACGTACGTCCTGCACTTTGGAAGTGCGTATGGTCCTACAGTCGCTTGTGGTGGCTCTGATCCACGAGTCGGAATGAAAGGTAAACGGTTGCTTCGGAACGACCCTATGGTGTTCTAAGCGTGTGAGTTAGGTTTACCTTGCAAGGTTGAATCTCGATTCAGGAATTGTCCGGCTCTCACGATGAATGAGACTGCTTATCCCCTTTTCCACATTGAGTATTAAGAGCAATCATATGATTAACAAAGATGATGTTTGACCAAAGATTCTACCATGATTGAATAGCTATAGGTGCTCATCTAGAATGAATAATCACTTAGAATCTGAAAGCTAAAAGTTGAAATTAAGGATCCACTCTTAGTTGCTTTTCAGCTGAAACTAAATTCAGAACCATTATAAGCCTTCATAAGTCTAGTTATATGGCTAAGTATACCATAACCGGGTAAGCCTTGCTGAGTATTAGTATACTCAGCCTTGCTAGTTTTATGTTTTTCAGGTAAAGCCCTTGAAGATCCTACTCTTTCCCTGTCATGGCCCTGTGCTCTTCCAGAAGATTGGTCCGTGGAATGGGATCCGTCCCCGACCAACATTGGGGATACCGAGTGATGTCGTGCCCGGGCTTAGCATGACATCCGTCTTGACGACGTGCTGTAAATCATCGCGTATGTTTTCCGCTGCCAAAAATCATAACTTTAACAGTTTGTAATGTTTTCTCTAAATTTGGAATTTCGTACTACTCTTAGAAACTGTTGTAATATAATTCCTTGTAATTTAAAATATGATGGTGACTGTATCTCTGGACTCACCTTCGTGTGAGGTAACCTTATTTGATCCTGTGTATCGGTGGTTTATCGGGACGTTACCCGACAGGCCAAGGGATTATACCGTTTGAAGCACGTTGGAGCCCTTGGGAGTGGACTCGCGTACTTGAACCGGTATAATTCAGGTTGGTTCTGCCACAATGGGACCCTCAGCCTGATTCTCTGATTCAACCTAAGGCTCGGGGGCTACTCCATATGGAGTGCGATTTTTAAATTGCACACCATAACAAAAATTCGGGGCATGAGCACCTCATAGCTTCGACGCAACCAAGCACGTACTCGAAGAAGGACTTCAAGATGAAGCTTCAGAAAAAGCCGAAGACTGCTTCGAAAGTACTCGATAAGCCTGCGGTACTCAGCTATGAAGAGCTCGGGGGCTTGTCAGACCCGGGGCCACCGGGCTGGGCACATTACGTAGTCTAAGAGATTAAGCCCGTCTTATCTCTTATTCATTTTCTTTATCTCTTGTTTATCCCGTTTAAATAGGAGATAGAGCTAACCAACACGGAGAGGATCTACTCGAGATATGCTCTGGTATGATCCCTCGACGGAGGTTGGTTAGCATCTTTGTAACTCTGACCTCTTGGATATATAAGGGAGGTCAGGGACCCCCCTAAAAATAGAAGATTATTAGGTCATTCTACACCAAAGGGAATACAAACCACCATACAGGACGTAGGGTGTTACGCTCCGTGCGGCCCGAACCTGTCTAAAAGTCTTGTGTTCCTTGCACCCTCGAGTTCCTGATCTCGGCGTCTCCTCACCCAAAACTTACCACCTTGGGTATATCCCTTGGTGGGCAGCCGGTTAAACACCGACAGCAGATACTTCACACTAACCTAGCTTACAAGTACTTGAACTGTCACACAATGTTTCTGCCCTGGCAAACCCGGAAGTTCCGAGTTTCCAAATCCGGCAGTTCCGGATTTGGGTGTGGTATGCCAATTGCTGTGTAATTATTCTTTTTTAGCTTGTATGGACTTGAGACCAATTTGTGATGTGTGTTATTGCATGGTGAACCATGTTATTGCTTTAATTTAAGACTTGATGCATGTTAGTATGATGAAATGAGTTGAAATGATGAAATGTTATTTTTTAGTTATCTCCGCTTGGTGAACCCGGAGGTTCCGGATCTACATACTTGGAAGTTCCGGCATTTGCTGGCAGAACTGAATAATTTCTTTTATCTTGCTATTGTGTGAGATATATGTCATATGCATCATGAATAATTTGTTCACACACTTGTTTTGCACCAACGGATGCTGAGATTTAGGGGGAGTTCAATGTTATCTTTTGAATATGTGCAAAATGGCATTTGAGGCCAAAATTGTTGAATCCTATTCAATATACATATTTAGGGGGAGCTCATCCTAAATCTAAGTTTTCAAAAGTTTCATTGATATATCCTTTTGTAAACTTTAATCGGAGTTGTCATCAATCACCAAAAAGGAGGAGACTGAAAGTGCATCTAGGCCCCTAGTGGGTTTTGGTGAATGGAATGACACCATGATTAAAGAACTAATGATCTTGTTGAGTATATGAGCAGAAGTTGATGGGTATATCAATGGAATATTTATGATTAAAGATATTGAAAGTAAAGATAAAAGGCTCATATGACAAGACGAGTGACTAACCTATGATTAAAGTGACAATATTGACAAGCAGCGACGGAGCATACAAGATCGGATGGCGATCACTGATGACAGTGTTGTGGTTCCTATGTGAAAGTGCATCTAGGCCCCTAGTGGGTTTTAGTGAATAGAATGGCACCGCGATTAAAGAATTAATTATCTTGTTGAGTATATGAGTAGGATTTGATTGGTATATCAATGGAATATTTATGATGAAAGATATTGAAAGTAAAGATAAAAGGCTCATATGACAAGACATGTGACTAAGCTGTGATTAAAGTGACAATATTGACAAGCAATGATTACTATACGGATTGAGTTATGTGTTTGATGACAACTATTTATTCTCATATCCAAATGAAGCATGCTGATAAAGTCATAGCACTAGAACGGAATTTCTTGTGAAGAAATGGACAATCTATCAATAGAGGATAAGTTGCAAAGAATTGTGAAGAATGGATTTCATTGATGGTTTAATTATGATACAAACCTATATGGAACTCTATATGATGCAAGGATGTAGAGTTGGAGTTCGGGATAGTGTTTTGAGGGACTAAGCTTGGCGAAGGGCAATTGGTTTGTGCCGAGGTACCAACGCTAGGGTGAAGAAACTTTCTTTGGATTCAACTTGAAGAATCTTGGTCCTGTAGGGTGCTCATATTGGCAAGTATCAATCTTTCTAGAATCTTATTGTACAGATGGTGGTTTGAATAAGAAGTGGATTTCATTCAAAGATAATGGTTCAAGTCACTAGCTCAAGGAAGTTGTGCTCAAGTTATAGAAACCAAGTTGGATGCACTCCTCAGATTGAGAATGATCAAGGCATGACATGGTACACTTTTGAGAAACTCAAATGGTTGAAAATGTAATCTATCTTTGATCTTGAGTATAGGTGTGTCGTACTATCAAGAGGGATGCATCACATTGTGTTTTGGTTTATTCTCAGTGCTCAAGTAACCCAAGTAAGTTGAGAGAGACACAAAAGCCTCAAGTGCACATTGGGTGGATTTAACAGGGGCAACCCGGAAGTTCCGGGTTTTATTTACGTGGCACTAACGGCTACTGGGTTTGAAAACCCGGAGGTTCCAGGTATGAGAATCTAGATGTTCCGGGTTCTAACTGTCAAATGACGGCTAGTTTATTTGGACCCAGCTATTTATACCCTTGAGCCCCCTCCTTGGTGGGCTGTTGTTCTAGACATTTTTCTGCTGCTTGCTGGTCATCCTAAGAAAGCTTGGTAGCCTGGTTGAGCTCTCCCCAACCTCTCTTTGTGAGATTGTATGATTCTTGTAATATCTTTGAGTTAGGTTTGAGAGAGTGAAAGCTTGAGAGCACTAGACAGCACAGCAAACCTTGAGCACTTGAGTTTGTCCGAAATTGTGTGTTTCGCATTTGTTACTCTTGGAGCTTTGGCTCCTAGACGGCTAGGTGTTGCCCGGCAAGCACCCAATTGTGTGGGTTGTCGTGGGAAGTTTGTAAGGGTTGGTTTCCACCTCCACAATTGAAGGGAATCAAGATAGTGGAAGGCCAAGGTGTGCTTGTGTAGCGCCTTTGCGGGGAGGCTTCGCGGCGCTCCTCAATGGAGAGTAGGATTCACTGAACTTGTGTAGCACATGCAGTGAATCCAAACTTCAATAAAAATCCTTGTGTCAATTGTGTTCAATTTTATCTTGTAGATTTGAGGAGCTCTCCATTAAACACTTGTGTTCTTGGAGAGATTGTTGTTTTTGTAATTACAGGGACTGTGTGAATCTGCTCCAGAAACTCCACTTAGCCTACTCTACATTTGAGGTTTGAACTTGTATCCGATTTGAAGAACCCGAAAGTTCCGATTTGAAGAACCCGGAAGTTCCGAGTTCATGTACTGTCCTGCTTAAATTCGGATGTTCCAGATTTGTTGACCTGTAAGTTCCGAGTTTGGCAGGCATTGAATTTTATCCGCTGCTTTGGAGTAAAAATTTTTAGGTGCGCCTATTCCCCCCCCCCCCTCCTCTAGACGACATCACGGTCCTTTCACTATGGAATGAGGCTTGCTCTGTAATATGCTGATGCATATTGACCATGGCTTGAGCCATTGCTTGTAGACTTTGAGTTTGTGCTGCCATATACTCTAACATCCTGCGCTCAAATGATGTGGCTACAGGTGGAATGCTAAGGTCACCTCCGTTAGCTCTATCTTCATGATATCCATTGGGACTCGCCATCTGGTTGGGTGGTAAAGACAAGATCAGAAGGGAATGAGAATAAATAAATAATAATAAAGAAAGATTGAAGAACAAGGTAGAGTCCATGATATCATGTTTATCTTTTCTTGGTGGTCGTGACTGTTAAATAAATCAAGGTAGAGGAGAATGGCAAGGGCGTAACAAAAGGAATAGAGCATTCTTGGCTCTAGCTTCTTTCATGTGTAGAGAAATATAGATGTTTGTAGGTTTCTACTATTGATGTTGGCATTGCCTTCAAATTCTTTCTTGATTATTGAGGTCATCATCGGAATAAGGTAGACTTAAGAATAGCAAGCTGTAAGGTGGCAAAGAAACTAGAGTAGGGACTTGCTTCGATTTAGACGACGGTGGTGACAATAGCATCTTCTTGCTGATGTTGGGGTTGCCTTTAGCTTCCTTCTTGACGTCCTCTATTGGAATAGCGAGAAAGAAAGGAAAAGGATGTGGAATATACAAAAGAAGAACCCAGCTAGGCAACTGATGTCATTGCAGGTAGAAAACCCACAATACACCAATAATCATTACAAAGAAGCGAATTAGACAAGGTCATAAAGACAAGCATCATCACACAAACACAGAACTCCATCAAACAACACACAGTCAAGGAACGATGCTAAATGTTGTTAATAGGGCTGCAAGGGGTACTCCTAAGCATGGGCTGTCTCTTCAGGTTCAACATTCTTGATAGAGGCATCCTTCAGCTTGTGCAGTGTAGAATCTTGCTCTTCGGGTGAGGGTGGTATATTCTTCCGCTGTTGATTTTGACACCTCTGGGGATGAAGTGATAGCTCCATTCTTCAGCTGTATTGAGCAGGCTTTTGGTTAGGTGGCACGGATGATCTAAACATATATGGATCAGAAAATACACTTTGGAATTAAAAAAATTCAAAGGAGCGAATCCAAAGTTATAGAATTATGAGAAACAACGTAGAGGTAATTTATAACAACTGATCAAGATGTTCATCCATAGATTTACTGTAAATCAGTATATCATCATAGTAGACTACAACAAATTTCCAATGAAAACACGCAAAACTTCGTTCATTAATCTCATGAAAGTGTTAGGTGCATTAGTTAACCCAAAAGGTATGACTAACCACTCATATAAACCGAACTTAATTTTGAAAGTAGTTTTCCATTCATCTCCCAATTTCATACGAATCTGGTGGTACCCACTACATAAATCAACTTTAAAAACACAACAACACCACTCAATTCATCAAGCATATCATCTAAACATGGAATAGGGTGTCGATACCTAATAGTGAGATTATTAATAGCTCTACAATCAACATATATACACCATATTCCATATTTCTTAGGCACTAAAATAACTGGAATGGCACAAGGACTAAGAGACTCTCACACATAAACTTTATCGAGTAGTTCTTGCACTTGCCGCTGAATTTCTTTTGTTTCCTTCGGATTGGTCCTATATGGCGCACGGTTTGGCAAAGATGCACCAGAAATAAGATCTATTTGGTGCTCAATCCCTCATATAGGTGGCAGGCCAGCTGGTATCTCACTTGGAAAAATATCAGAATACTCCTACAAAACGTTAGCAACAGAAAATCAAAACATCCTTACATACCAAGGCATAGGCAACAGAAGTGGAAGCAACCAGCTCATTAATATCAGATTTAGTAACCAGCTCATTAATGTCCTTTCAATTTTATCTCATCTTTCTTGTTACCAACAGATTTGACAATTTTATTGTTCTCAGTTTTAGCTTTTGTAGCTTTAGTAACATCACCACACACAATAGCTTCACGAGACATAGGAAGCAAAACAATTTTCTTATCATGGTGTATGAAGGAATACTGATTTGATTTTCCATGATGCATACAATCCGTATCAAATTGCTATGGTCTACCTAGCAGAATATTACAAGCTTCCATAGGCACAATGTCACATTCAACAATAGCATGATATGAACCAATAACAAAATTAACTTGTACAAACTTGGTTACCTTTACCTTACCACTATTTTTCAGCCATCGAATGTGATACGGGTGTGGATGCGGTTTCGGTTTGGTTGTAAGTGCAAGCTTCTCCACCATATCGCTGCTAGCCAAGTTGTTGCAGCTACCTCTGTTAATGATCAATCGGCACAAATGCTCTTTAGTGACACACCTTGTTTGAAATAATGTATGCCTCTGATTCTACTCTGCCTTTTCCATTTGTGCACTAAGCACAAGCTGCACAATAAGACTCCCATCATGCTCTGCATCGTCTGCACCAATCTGCTTGGGTTTCTCCTCACTACCTGCATCGTTAGCAGCAAGCAAAGCAAGTGTATCTTCATCAAAATCACTAGAGGAGGAATACCCACCATCTTCTTTGACCACCAAAATATGTTTGCTAGGACAGTCATGCTGCATGTGCCTAAAGCCCTTGCACCGATGACACTGCACATCTCTTGTTCTACCCGTGGCGGCAATGGAAGAAGCACTAGCGGCTGATTTCTGGATAGATTTGGTTGCTAATGTGGGAAAACCACATGGTTTATCGCTGGAGGAAGGCGGTGCTGCTGGTCAACTCAGCGAGGGAGTTGGGGCAGGTGCACGTCCAGTCAGAGAATTAGTCGTGCGTAGCTACCATGATGCAGATTGTCCCGCAGGAACATTAGTCTTGGCAATAGCACGTGGCCTTGCACTTTCCTTTCAGCTTTACAAGCAAGATGAAACAAATAGGTTACATTAGTATAAGCGAGGATGTCCTGAACTTCTCGGTTTAAACCACCCAAAAATCCAGCCATAGTAGGTTCCTCACCCTCCTCTAAGTTACAATGCAGCATACCCATTTGTAACTCTTGATAATATTCTTCTACACTCTTAGCATCCTATCTCAATTGTTGCAACTTATTTAATAGATCACATGCATAATAAGAAGGAATAAATCTAGCCTGCATGACCCGTTTCAAAGCATCCCATATTTGTGGCATATTATTAGAATTTTCTTGCCATATTCTATCCACCAAACAGAAGCAAACTCAATAAGTTCACTAGTAGGAGCCCTAACACGTGTGCTTTCAGGAAATTCATGACATGCAAACTTTTGATCAACAGCAATCATCCAAGTAATGTATGCATCAGGATCATATTTACCATCAAAAGGAGGTATCTTAAATTTAATCTTACTAAAAGCATCATCATTACCATGTAACCCACGTCGGCGATGACCACCCATACCTCTACGATTAGTACGTAGTCATCGGCAATCAAGACCTTCTTCGTCATCTTGTTCAGTATCAGCAACATAATCATCCCAATTATCCTCGACACGCTCGCTCCTTTTGCTATCTTCCTTATGCTGATCATTGGTTTTAGTATGGAACTTATGAAAATGCTTCAAGAGAGCAGCAAGGCTCTTGTCAATACGATCGACCAACATCTCCAACCCTGTAAGCTTGGCGTTGGTGGCAATCTGAGTGGCCTCCAACTGCCCAATCTTGTAATTCATCACCTGCAAGTCATTATCAAGTTCTTTTGTGTGCAGCTTCACTTGCTTGTATGATGCCCTTGGTGCGAGGTGAATGCTGCATACTGTCACCGTCCTGAGATCCTGCCATGGTTAAAAACACAGTGGAAACAAGAAAATAGGTGAAGAAATAAAAGCCCTTACAGCTAATAGGATGTAGCTACTGCAAGATACTCACTCTCAACCTATTATACAAGCTCTTACCGATTCTTACCTAGCTCAACAGGAGGGGACGATAACCAAATAGTCTACAACTATGGAGAGAAGTGTATCGGTACCGCAACAACAAGACCTGTTAATCTGTAGTCGTATATTTGGAGCTATAGGTGGGCTGAAAATAAGAAGGAATTAGCACCACGTTAGTTATAAAAGCAAGCTGAATAATCGTTTAATGGTGGTACCGTGCTGGTCCTAACCTAGACCGTGCTAGAGACGTGAGCCTGGACACATAGAAAGTCACAACGCACCCACCAGAAATAAAACAAAAACACAAAGAACAACCCCTTCTTTTTCTTTTTCCTTTTCTCTTTTTTTCTTTTTCTTCTTTTCTGTTATTTCTTTTTATTTCTGGTGCGGCATTTTTTCTTCTTCTTCAATTTTTTCTTTTGCACCTTTTTGCCTTTTTCTCTTTTTGTTTACAACAGAGATGTCACAAAATTTGTGCTGTGCAAATAAGGAAAATTCTGGCGCAAGTGGCAGCAAGCAAAGGAAACCAGAATTCTTTCCTTGGCAAGAAGTGCAGATCACGAAATTTCTCGGACCATTCTGGTGCGCTCAAATAGGATATGAAGGCAAGTGAGTATCCGTTTGAAACCAAACAATGTAAGCTTTCCCAACTGTAGTTAACCTTTTCCAAATGAACTCCGGATGTGACAGCTAAGCCAATTTAATTATGGTGCTGATTTTGGAAACTGAAACAAAAATCCCAGTTTGAACTGATTTGTTTTCCTTTTCTTGTAGGGTGGGCGGTGGGGGAAATGTGGGAAACGTGGGCAGGGATGGTGTGGACATGGTGGAGACTATGGCAGTGGTGATGACGATGGCAATGGTGGATCAATTGCAAAGCGTGACAAAAAAAAATATGACAAAAACTCGAAACTCTAAACAATCAAACACTAGACCAGCACTAGACACAACTGAAACAACTGAAAACTCAACAAGCCCTAACTAAGCAGTACTAGCAAAGACTCAAAGGGTTTATAGGATTGCACGCAAACTAATCTAGTAATTTATTTTAGCTTTTTGGACTATAGGAAAAATAAAACAGAAAAGGATTGGAAGTCCCTCACCGATAAACATTGCTCTGATTACCAACTGATGTGAACCAGTTAGGGTTTGTTCCCGATCTTTTGATAAGAGAAGGGGCATAACTAAATTTGAGGATGTAGGTGACATTCACAGCCCGACTACAGCCTTCCAGGGATGCTGCGCCTTAGCAACCGATACACCACCTCTAATGGCTGCCGCGTTCTTGTGGAGCGCGACAACCGGCCACTAGGGCACTCATCCTGCAAGCAATCGAAGAACTAGCGAGAACAAGTAAACGAGTACTGATTTTACTAGATGTAGATGAAGGTTTCAAACTCAATCTCCAATGATGTGGGGTTTCGAAGACAAGAAGATGGCCGGATGATCCAGCACGCGCGCTTACAAGCAAGTAGCGAAGGTTAAACTTGATCTAAACAAAACCCGACTGTTCCTGGTGGCGGCTAAGGGGTTTCTGACGTGGGGAGGATGACCACAAGGGTGTTGGGGTCATGCTCAACCCTAAGATGCGTCCCTAATGGACTAAACTTGATACACGGTCCATTGTGCCAAAATACGGCGACACAGCACCTTTAGCAGAAAACCTCTTTGTAGTAAAATGATGATTGCGGCCACCTCAGAATAGATATGGATCTGAGTATTCATCCATATGAAAATAGACTTCGTAAGGACCCCATCAAGTACTTGATAGCCCCAATCCGAGTCCGTATGCGACCGTGGCGTCCGTCACAATTTGATGCTGTGTTGCAGTCCGAATCCAGCCTGCGCGAATCCAGTTCCCTATCGGTCTTCCCCTTGTTCCTAAGCAAAACAAGAGTGCACGCATCTCCATGGTCTAAACATGATGGACATGAACTCAAGAGTGAACTTGCCTGATGATTAAGTTGGCGAGCATGAGCGCAAGTAATAGGACTAGCAATAGGTACTTGTGTCGGCATGAATGCATCGTTGGTGTTGATGTCCTCATCATTTGACCTTCATCCTAATAGATTATTTTTATTTCACTTTTCTGAAAATTTATTTTGAGCTCGGACGCTCCTTCATAAGGATACAACGGAAATTTCAAATTATAATGATGATAGTATCATTAGTAAGTATCACACCATTTTCAACATATTCAAGCACTATGCCTCATTTAGTGTTTGCCATTTGCCATACAAGTTATGTCAGGCTTACATAGCAACTTGTACCCTTCTATTTCTGATCCCCTGAAAATGGGAAAACTTAATGGAAAAATTTATAGTCGACATCAGTATGAATGACAATGGTAAAATTAGCAGTGAGAATCACCTTACCAAAGGCTCCATTTGTAACATGCATAGTAGACAGCTAAAAAAGCCATGGAAGTAAAAACCTACTATTCTTTTTTTTGCGGTATGTTAGTTATTAGGAATGTAAAGCACGGACCAAACAGACGGAGTCACCTCTCTTCATACTTAATCTTAGTCGCACCTCTCTTCATGACTCTCTTCTTAATCTTAGTCACAGGTTATCTTGAATTGGATTGCCACTGTGAGATCTTCTACTTCTTTAATAGTCTCTTCAGAAAATTTCTTGATACTATAGAATTCGTTTCCCTGTGTCCAAAAAATAATCCAAGATGTTACTACCGAGACTACTCTGCAGGATTACCTCATCACAGTATCACAATTTGTTGATCAGCTCCGTGCATAATTACTCATCATGCATTTATGCAAACTTCTATATTGCTATTATAAGAGCATCTCTAGCAGATTGCTCATATTCATCCCCAATACTAAAAAATTAACATTTGAGAGATTTTGGAGATGAGAAAGAGCTCCAGCAGATTATCATTAGGTTCCCCAATATCAATTTTTTTAGGAATTGTCAAAACCTCACCTCCTGTCCCCTTGATGCAGGGGAGAAGCAAGCCGTTGAAGCGCTCACCCATAAGGATGGTTGGCTTGGTGCGCCGGACCTCTCTGCTCGCACGGCGCCGCTGCTCCACCCCTAGCGCGATGGTGACCACGCCTAGCGCCCCGGCTCCACCCCGCGTTGGCAACCCAGCCTCCAGCTAAGCCAAGGGCCCAACGGCGCCCCGGGTCCACCCCGCTCCGGTGACTATGCGCGGGCCGCCCCTGCCTCCGGCCACGTCCGCCTCGCGCGGGGTCGGCCGGGCAAGCTCCTGCCGTCGAGTGGGGCAAGACAGGCGCGGGGCTGGCCGGGAAAGCTCCACTGTTGGGACCTTGGCAAGCTCCACCATGGAGGAGAGAAGATGGGAAGACCTACTGTCTGTGTTTTACCGTCACGCCCATCGAGGGATACCCTCGAGGTGGTGAGTTTGTAGGTATGGTGTCGCTGAGATCAGAAACTCAAAGGTGCAAAGGAACACAAGGTCTTAGACAGGTTCTGGCCGCTCAGAGAGTAATACCTTACGTCCTGTGTGGTTTGTATTATCTTTGATGATGATTGTTAGATCTCCTGGGTGGTTCCCTGGAGGATCCCGGGGGTTTTCCCCTGGAGGGGGTCCTGCCCGCCCTTATATAGTTTGGGAGGACACGTTACATGGATGTCCTAGTCGAATACATGCTCTAGAGTCCTACCCGAGTACTTTTCTTATAGTTCCCTACTGTATCTGACTAGTTTGACTACTGTAGGAGCAGTCCTACTAGGCTACGAGTGGTTACACAGATGTAGGGTATGGGCCATGTCCCAACCCTTATCCTAGGAAAAGTATGCCATGTGTACAATCCCGTGTACCCGGGTCTGACAAGCCCCCGAGCTCTTCGTAGCCGAGTACTGCAGGCGTCCGAGTACTTCAGAAGGCATCTTCAAGTTCTCCTAAGCTTCATCTTGAAGATGTCCTTCGAGTACTTCCTTGGCTGCATCGAGGTTGTGAGGTGCTCATGCCCCTAGTAGTTATCTTCTTTCATATGGAGTGCGATTAAACTCGCACTTCATATGGAGTAGCCCCTGAGCCTTAGGTTGACTCGTAGAATCAGACTGAGGGTCAATTTCATCTTGACTCTTCTGTCCTTATCTTCCAGCAGATTTGAAAAACAAGTCGCTGAATGACACGTGCCCTGCAACGCCCGAGCCTTGAATCCAAATCCCCAAGTTTTGGAATAAAGGATCCAAAAAATCGTGGCATGTAATCTTCATTGCTGAGAGGCATGTTGTATCTAGCCCCAGAGTCTGGGAGCTTGATGAGTCACTGTTATCGCCATAATTTAGCTGGACCAGGAAGGTTGGCCACGAATCAAGATGGGCTCAAAAGGTAATCGTAGTGGGCTTGCGAATCGGCCCTTGCGCGGGCGTTTGAGGCTAGGGATGGCCATGTATCTAGATAGGTATGTGTGTTTAAATAGTTTAGATAGAGATAGCTAGGATTCGTGTCATGATTAGTTAGGGTTGGATATGGAAGGCAAGTCTCCGGTCTATAAATATGTACCTTAGATTATGAATAAAGAGGAGAACAATCAATCATTCACCAACAATTCTCGGCGCATCGCCACCCCTATTCTAGGTTTTCTCGGGTAAGTGCCATGCAGCCCCGATCACGCCTCGCGTGATCAGGGCGGCATCATTCTTACCTATCTACCTTTGTGATTCTCATACTGAAGCGTTGTTGATGGCGAGTAACACTAGTTATCTTAGCATTTATACAGTAGCATTGGCCCTTCCGCGCTTTATTCATGCATCGTTTGTTACCTGTAAACGTTCAGCTGTCCTCGTGACCGATCTTGGGTGTAAGGGCAGCACCTTGCTTTGTTCTTGATTAAGTAGATCCAATCTGTTATAGTTAGTCTTTGTTTATCGAAGATTTAGCTTAACATCTGTATGATTAGGCCCTTCAAATGGATTGAATGTTCCGGCAGTATGTTTGATGCTTTGTATCAACCTAGAGAGGGATTGTTCCAGAAATCGGCTCTTTGTTGGTTTTTAGGCCTCTGTTTAGGTTGCTATTCTGTCACCTTTCGTATCTGTTAGGCTCGATTACGTGTAGGATGTTCCGGTTACACAGTGAAAGCTTTAACCGTCGTGGATCCAATTAGCTTATTAGTTATAGGGCAAGTCTTTATTTTACTATCAGATGTGCATGAATTATTCAAATACTTGGATCCAATCTAACACTAAACACAATTGGCTCTTCACAGCCGATATCGGGAACAACCCGATAAGCCGATCACGGCTCGGACTGATGTTTACACGTGTCTGTGCATGCAGGAAACTAACATATAACACCTTCCTGATCAGGTACAAGGTCAGGTGGCATGCCTAGCAACCCAGACGCCAGGTCATGTGCCGGATCTCAGGCCGTTGACCGAGGGACCGGGGCCTACCAGTAGTCCCGGGAGCCTCCCGGCTCCTCATGTTGCCTGTCGCTGCTCGCCGGTGGGTTTTGACCGACAACACATTCTGGCACGCCCGGTGGGACAATCTTCATCAACTACATCGACTTCTGCTGACGGGATGACGAAGGAGGATCCGATCACGTACAAGGAGCTGCCTGCTGAGCACAAGCAGAAATATGATGAGATCAAGGCTCTCTTTGAAGGTGATCTCATCGGCTCTTTTGAGAAGACTCGCCATCACGGCGTTAGGTGGAAGGGGTTTTCACCTGAAGGCACCCTTGATGACGTGGATCTTTCCATCCCCTCAGAAGATCGCACCAGAGCTCTGTGCCAGGAAGTAAACTACATGGTGCCCCACTCACTACATCGACACTCCGAGAGCTTAGTGAACGCTTTCAAGCGTGTTGCGCTGTGCGTGGTCCAGGAGATCATGAAGTATCAATACTCTCCAACGGGACCTACCCTGGGGAGTCATAAGGGAGAATTGCCGTTCCAGGCTAAGTCACCGTTGCCTTATGCGCTTGCGGCTCCGGAGTCACACAGCTCCCCAGCCTATGTTGTTTACAAGGTGGGAGGTGACCCTGTGGATCACCAGTTCTTCAACGAGCCAACCAAGGAGATCCCGCATGGGTATATGTGTGCTTATATACCGGATAGCAATAATCTTGTACATTCAGTGCAGAGGGCGGATGGAGGAGTTTCCAGGTCAGATGTTGACAAACAAGCGTGGCTAGCTGCTTATGCCACCGGGCCGAGTCATGACAGTACACATTCGGCCCCAGGAGCGCAGACGGTAGACCAGATCAGTGCCATCCTAAGAGATCAATTTGGCATTCTACCAAAGACCAGGGTGATCAGCTATGCTAAGCCGTATCCCAGTGACTATGATTTAATTCCCCTTCTTCCCAAGTATCGGCTTCCTGAGTTCACCAAGTTCAGTGGAGCGGAGGGATCTAGCTCCATCAAGCACATGAGCCGATACTTGGTGCAATTAGGGATGATTTCGGTGTCGGATCCCTTGCGAGTGAGGTTTTTCTCGCAGTCTCTCATAGGGCCAAGCTTTGGATGGTACACATCATTAGACCCTGATTCGATCCGCACCTGGAAGCAGTTGGAGGAGCAGTTTCATATTCAATATCACTCAGAAGCTGCAGAGGCAGGAATTGCCGACTTGGCACAAGTCCGACAGAAGCGTGGGGAAACCGTGGCGGAATATATCCAACGCTTCAGAGAGGTAAAGAACCGATGCTACTCGACCAGTATTTCAGAAAAGGAGGCAGTCGATTTGGCATCCTTGGGACTGCTAAAGCCGATCAAGGATCTGGCTTTCCAATTGGAGTTCAATTCTTTAGCGCACTTGGTGCAGAAGCTAACAACATATGAGCAGCGCCACCCAGAACTGTACCAGGACAGGTTCAAGCGTCAAGTAACATTGATTGATGCAGAAAATGCTGAGGATTCTAGGGATGACCAAGAAGTAGCAGTTGCAGAATGGCCTCGGGGGCAAATCCTGTGCCCTGTAAGTGGGTCAAACAGCAGGGACCTGCAAAAGGTTTTGACTTCGACGTGAGCAAAGTTGAACAGATATTTGATCTGTTATTGTAAGAGAAGCAGTTGAAGTTACCTGAAGGCTACAAGCTTCCTACAGCACAAGAGCTACAAGGGAGTTCATATTGCAAATGGCGTTAGACTTTCACTCACAACACTAGCGACTGCAAGGAACTCCGTCGGCAGATCCAATCGGCTATTGAGCAAGGCCGATTGATCTTAGGTCAAAATGCTGTGAAGGTTGATACCCAGCCTTTTCCAAGCATGAATATGGTAGAGGGTTACGACCGATCAGTCAGAAGACAATTGGATTTTGCTCTTGGCATTAATATGGCGGGGCTCGCATCACGTCATCACGCTAGGAGTGAAGAGGCCAATCTCTGCGATTGGCCCCAAAAAGGAGAAAAGGGATATATCACGGAAGAACAAATAAGGCATGTCAGGAATCTGCGGCCAGCTTCTTCCGATCTTCTCAAAAAGTATGGGTACCAGTACCAACAATGTCTCCAGCATGAGTCAGAGGAGGAAGAGTATGAAAGCCATACTGGGAAAAGTTTGAAGAAGCGGGAAGACACGCGTGATCATTGGCATTGCCCGTTCTTCTAGTATTGCTGGGACTCTAGCATGAGCTGATTGCCTACTACTAAGGATTGCCCGAGGTACGGATCCCGGAAGCGTGATGCAGAGGGTGTCTCGGTTTTTTGATGTTTGGGACCTGTTCCGTCCCAGCACAAATAGATTCTTCCACCACAAAGATAGGTGGACTTGGATGAAGAGGAGGGGGATAAGTATCACCGGCCGCGCTGGTGCCCTGATGGACTTCACCGTTCCCAGAAATGTAGGGTACAGCGGTGCGCAGCCTGGAGGAAGCCGAGGCCAGATATCTTGAGACGCTGAGGAAGGCGCGCCCGGATTTGTTGGAAAAAGTCCATTGTACCTAGAAAAAGGAGTTGCGCCCTCCCAAGAAGGAGTGGCGTCTAAAATCAACAAGAGTCAATGCAAAAACATCGGCTGATACACATATGGTGTTTGTACTCCCCCCGGAGTTCCATGCCCAAGGCCGTGAAGAGTTATCAGTAGCCCAGCTTGATTTGGGACCGCGGCCAGTTATATTTGAGAAACCCCGAGCGAAGAACTACAAGCATCTGAAGGCTTTATACCTCAAGGGATATATAAACGGCCAACCTGTCAATAGATGTTGGTTGACATAGGAGCGGCAGTCAACTTAATGTCGTATTCAGTGCTGCATCGGTTGGGGCGGTCCACTGGAGATCTGATCAAGACTAATGTCATGCTGAGCGATTTCAATGGCCAAATATAAGAGGTACAAGGCGTCCTCAGTGTGGATCTGACCGTTGGAAACAAGACTGTCCCAACCTCTTTTTTCATCATAAATAGCAAGAGTACCTACAATGTCCTACTTGGCAGGGATTGGATCCATGCCAATTGTTGCATCCCTTCCACAATGCATCAATGTCTAATTCAGTGGGATGGAGATGAGGTAGAGGTGGTTCATGCAGATGACTCGATCGAGATCTCACATGCCGCCATGAGCATCTGGGACACGGAAGACCAAGAGCCGATCTCAGGGATCAGTTTGGAAGGTTGCGACCGCGTCGAAGCTACAAAAAATAGGGTGAGGCTGGTCTTATCCACTAGCCTTGCAGAGTAGACAAATCACAAAGCACGAGCTGCTCTGACGCGCTCGGCCAGGCCGATCCCCACGATCGGCCCTAAAAAATAAAATGAAAACTTTTGATGGCAAGTGTTTTACATGATCATAGCAGTTACAAGGAGACCCGCTCTAGCAGCCGGCCATTCTTCAATTGTAAAATTTTGAAGATCAATGGATGTTATAAAGCGGCCGATCTCAACGATCGGCCGAAATCTTTTTTATTATCTTTTCTATCCATCTGCAACGTTGAACTAACAGATGACGGAATATTAGGATACGGGTTTACATCGGCTGACGAGCTCGAAGAAGTGGATATTGGTCCTGGGGATAAGCCACAATCAACATTTATCAGCAAAAAGTTACGCCCGTGTCTACGAGAGCTGATGATAGCTTTACTAAAGGAGTATGCAGATTGCTTCGCCTGGGATTATATGGAGATGCCCGGGTTGGACAGGAGCATAGTCGAGCATCGGCTCCCTCTCAAAAAGGGATGTCGGCTGTTTTAGCAGCGAGCGCTGCAAATGAAGGACGAAGTTCTGAAAGAGGTCAAGAAAGAGGTGGAGAAAATGCTAGAAGCAGGATTCATCAGGCTGTGCAGGTATGCTGAGTGGATTTCAAGTGTTGTACCTAAGCAAAAGAAATATGGCTGATGGCGGGTTTGTGTGGACTTCAGAGACCTCAACAGGGCTACTCCAAAGGACGAATACCTGATGCCTGCGCAGAGACATTGATCAACGCAGCTGTTGGTCACAAGATTTTGAGTTTCATGGACGGCAACACCGGTTATAACCAGATCTTCATGGCTCTAGAGGATATACACAAAACCGCATTCAGAGTGCCTGGGGCAGTAGGACTGTTCGAATACCTGCCTGGAAGTTATGACTTTTGGGTTGAAGAATGCTGGCGCTACTAATCAGCGTGCCATGAACTACATTTTCCACGACCTGATCGGCAAGCTGGTGGAAATTTATATTGACGATGTCGTGGTGAAGTCTGCATCGGTCAAAGGGCACTTGGGGGACCTACGGCAAGTTCTGGAATGAACCAAAAGGTTCGGGCTTAGGATGAATCTGAAGAAATGCGCTTTCGGCGTATCGGCCGGTCAATTTCTAGGTTTCTTGGTTCATGAAAGAGGAATCGAGATCGGCCTAAAGAGCCAAGAAGCTGTGAGAACAATGGTGCCACCTACTATGAAGAGGGAGCTCCAGCAGCTCAATGGTAAGATCAACTTTGTCAGATGGTTTATTTCCAATCTCTCCGAGCGGATTGAGCCTTTAATGGAGTTGGTGAAAATTAAAGCCAATGATGAGTTTCGCTGGGGGCAGAGCAACAACGGGCATTTGAACAGATCAAGAAGTATCTGTCGAAGCCACCCGTGTTAGTTCCACCCCAACAAGATAGACCATTCTATGTTTGCATTGTTAGAGTTTGATATCCAATACCAACCCGCAAAGGCAGTCAAAGGGCAAGCGTTGGCGGATCTCATTGCAGAAAGGATCAATACTGACATAGCAGCAATTTCTGTATGCACGTGGGCCATGTACTTCGACGGAACGACTTGTGGAGATGCATGTGGCATAGGTATCCTGCTTGTGTCGCCTTGGGGGCAACATATTCTTTTTCAATCAGATTACCTACCGCTTGCACCAATAATCTCGCGGAATATGAAGCGGTGCGTAAGAGTATGGAGTTGCTTCTTGAGTCCGAAGCTGAAGCAGTGGAAATTTTTGGGGATTCAAAATTGGTGATCTCTCAGCTCACAGAGGAATACAGGTGTGAGAGCGAGTCACTCTTCCCGTTATGGGTACAATGTCAAGAGCTGATGGTCCAATTTTGGTACATAAATTTCTATTGGATACCTAGGGCACAGAATTCAGAAGCCAATGATTTGGCACAGATGGCTTTTGGATACAAGGCTGTGGCGGATAGAGCCGATCTTCAAGTATACCTACTTGACCAAGGAGAACTAAGAGCCGATATCTTCAATTACTTGAAGGATTCAGCTCGGGGGCACCCAAGAGGATACGTTACAAGGCCATGAGGTACGTCCTGACAGGAGATGACATGTTCTACAGGACTTTAGAAGGTTTGCTGCTCAAATGCTTGGGGCTGATTGAATCCAATCGGCTCTTACACGAAGTCCACGAAGGCACCTGTGGGACTCACCAATCGGCTCATAAGATGAAGTAGCTAATTAGGCGATCGGGGTATTTCTGGCCCACTATGCTTGAAGATTGCTTCAAATATTATAAAGGATGTCAGGCATGTTAGAGGTTCAGGAAGATCTAGATGGTACCAGCGTCAGTAATAAACCCTATCGTCAAACCGTGGCCGTTCAGAGGCTGGGGCATGGACATGATCAGCAAAATCAATCCTCCATCCAACAAAGGCCACCAGTTTATTTTGGCCGTTACAGATTACTTTATCAAGTGGGTGGAGGCAGTTCCCATGAAGTCGGTAGCATCCAAGGACGTCATCAATTTTGTCAACATGTCATCCACAGGTTCGGGATTCCTTAGACCATTACAATAGATGGAGGTTTAGTCTTCATTTCAGAGGAGTTCAAGAAGTTCGCTACTGACATGGGTATCAAGCTGATTAGGTCATCTCCATATTATGCCCAAGCAAATGGACAAGCTAAAGCATCCAACCAGAGCCTTATCAAGTTGATTAAGAGAAAAATCGATGAACATCCTAGGCGTTGGCATGAGGTTTTATCAGAGGCATTGTGGGCATACCGTATTTCATGTCATGGAGCAACAAAAACTTCTCCTTATCATCTAGTGTATGGACAGGAGGCCGTATTACCATGGGAAATTACGGTCGGCTCGAGGCGCATAGAGTTCCAAAATGACTTAACACCTGAAGAGTATGCTACTCTGATGAATGATAATGTTGAGGACCTCATGGAGCTCAGACTTTGGTCACTTAAGAAGATCAAAGAAAATAAGGCCAAAGTAGCCCGCGCATACAATAAGAAAGTCAAGCCAAAAGAATTCCAAGTTGGAGATCTGGTTTGGGAAGCGGTGCTACCATTGGGGACTAAAGATGCAGCATATGGCAAATGGTCTCCAAACTGGCACGAGCCTTATAGGGTTGACCAAGTCTTATCTAGGAGCGCATATATGCTTGAGGAGTTAGATGGTGTCAAGTTCCCAGTGGCGGTCAACGGTCAACATCTCAAGAAGTACTTCCCAAGTATGTGGGATGATGAGCAATAAAGCCGATGCTACGCATCAGGCTATAAACCGATATGATCAGGTGACCCGTACAAGAGAAAGTCAACGCTATGAGGGAGGATATGAGTTGACAGGACCTGATGACTCGTACAGGTGAGAGCCGATGTTACGCGTCAGGCTGGGCACAAGGAAAGAAGGCCGATATGTGCAGTCGGCCCAATTATATATAAAAAGAGAGAAGTACTTTGTACCCAGTGGCATTGAGTTGGTCAAATAGCCGATGTACAACCATCCACTTTAGAATTTTAATGCGGATACACGTAGGTTTATCTTACAAGGGGTGATTACAAGGCAGTCTACTGAAGAAACTTGTTGATAGCGGCAATAGCTTCGAGGCGGACGTGATCAGCTTCAGCAATCACTGCTTCATCGACCTTGTCCTCTCCCGACACTACCTGCCGACTCAAAGTGCTTAGCTCTCCGAGTCCTGTCTTCAGTTGGGCAGTTAGCTCTTCTGCTTCTTGTTTGGAGCTTGCAATAAGATCCTTCTCCTCCTAGATGCGCTGCTCAGTCTCCCGGACCTTAGGTCTTCTAATTCCTTCTCCAGAAGTTGAAGCCTTGGAGAGTGCACAAATGAGCGTCCAGAGTCACCTTCTTCTCGTTAAGCAATCGGCACCTCTCGGCAATGTTGGTCTTCAAGGGGGCTTGAGAGCGACGAGCTTGAATTCTATGCTTAGCCTGTTCTACCCTTGCCCAGAAGAAAGGGAGGTGCCCGGTTGGCCAGAGCTTGATCTGAAGGACTTACGGAAGTTGAGACTTGATCTCCTCAAGAATCTGCCTCACTGCATCAGAATTCTGGACCAAGGCATCAATCAGAGTTGACAGAAGGCCCTTCACGCGGAGAAGTTGGCTGGAGATGCCGGTCGAATCTTGCTGATGATCGTTGACTTCTAGTATGGCCGAGCCGACGGATGCAGGGTCGAATGAAAGTAACTCCGAGAGGTCCAAACCCTGAAGGAAGACATAAGACTAAAGTGGCACAGGGAAAGGAAGATGCCAACGACTCGGTGATAAAACACACCTGTTCTAGAGGAGGAGCAATAACAGTCGATGAAGTGATGATCGGTTCCTGAGGATGCATCCTTTCTGGATGAGGAGCGACAGCCGATGAAGCAATGATCGGCTCTTGCAGGCGCGCTCTTTCTGGAGAAGGACTGATAGCCGACGAGGCGACAATCGGCTCTTGCAGAGAATGACCAACATCCGATGTGGCAACGATCGGCTCCTGCAGATCCTGAAGGCCGACCGAAGCATCCGCTGGTGTTGTGAGGTTCTATGAAGTCTTTAGGATCGGATCTTGAAGGTTGACAAAGGTATTGACCATCGTCAAAGGATCCTCTGGGCCTCTGGAGTTGGGTCCTCTTGGCGTGTTGGCTCTTCCTTGCTGGAAATATCTATAATATCAGCTTGCAAGAACGGAAAGAGCAGTTAGGCTGAAATATACAAGTTCGAAGGATCAATTATAAGAGGAACGATCTAAACCTGGTTGATGATCGAAGCTTCCTGGTCGGTGGAAGATGGTCCAGCTTCCTTCTGAATCTTCCTGACGGTCATCTTCTTCGCCTTCACGTGGACTCGGGGGGCAGCAATGTCGGAAACTCGTTTCCGCTTGAATGCCGGTTTTGCAGAACCAGGCTGGATCTGCATTATGGCCTTTGACAGGGGAGGTGCGTTCTTGCTGAAAAGGGTCATGGGAGCAACTGCTGAGAACTTGAAGGTGGAGCCATCGTTGTTCTTGGGCTCCGGACCATCCTCCTGCTGCATAGAAAAAGAATGGAATTAAAGAAGGGGGTAAGCGGAATTATGAGGAGATACTGAACTGATGGTAACAACTCTTCCTAGGGGCTTCATATTCGTTGTTGATCTGCGGCAGCATCAGCCCCAAGGCCTTTCGGAAGACATGAGTCTTCCACATTGAGCACTAGTCCTCGAAGCCAATAGCCGAAGAAGTGAAGGATAAGTCAACAGGGATTGGGAGGTGAAGATCCGAGAACAAGTCATAGCATCTTCGGCTGGTGAGAGCATCGGGCAGATTAGTTCTATTTATGGTTAGATAGTGAAGGAAGAAATGGGGAGGAACCTGCCAAGACCAAACTGCCGGGCTGCTACAACCGGCTGGTACAATTCATAACCAGGCTTGATGATTTTATTAGAAGTGCTCATGCCAACTGGAAGGAGGCAGGGGCGAATCATGAGAGAGTATAAATGTCGAGTGCCATCGTCATCGTTAAAATCAGCCATTCTGAAAGTGATTGGGTTCTCGAAGACTTCAGAGTCCTCCTAAGGGGGGAAGATGGGGTGTCCAGACCTCTATAGAATATCCTAAACCAACTTGAGGCATCTGTGGGGTTCAACCTACTACCAGGAAGACTATACAGAGCCTGGCCGAAGCTGGTACACCTGATTCATCTCCCACTCTGATCTAGAAAGGAATTATTGGCCAGAACAGGGAAGTATGGTATGTGGTCCTGAAAATATAGGTGAGCCCATAACTGGATGAACCACCAGGGACCACCAGTTCTGAGTTTATTCTGGGTGAGCAAACTAGAAGACATCAGGTGAAGATATCTATAGACCTCCTCAAGGAATAGTTTACCAAGGCCAACAGTGTTGCCTTTGGCCAGTTCATATGCTAAGGAGAGGTAGTTTTTGGTTGGGGCAAGGGAAGGACCGTAGAATATGAAATGTTCCAACCAAAGATTCAGAAAGGCCGTGTGTTCCTTCTCAGTTACAAGGCCTGCAAATCGTAGTGGGCTTGCGAATCGGCCCCTGCACGGGCGTTTGAGGCTAGGGATGGCCATGTATCTAGATAGGTATGTGTGTTTAAATAGTTTAGATAGAGATAGCCAGGATTCGTGTCGTGATTAGTTAGGGTTGGTTAGGGAAGGTAAGTCTCCGGACTATAAATATGTACCTTGAATTATGAATAAAGAGGAGAACAATCAATCATTCACCAACAATTCTCGGCGCATCGCCACCCCTGTTCTAGGGTTTCTCGGGTAAGTGCCGTGCAGCCACGATCACGCCTCGCGTGATCAGGGTGGCATCGTTCCTGCCTATCTAACTTTGTGTTTCTAGTACTGAAGCGTTGTTGATGGCGAGTAACACTAGTTATCTTAGCGTTTATACAGTAGCATCGGCCCTTCCATGCTTTATTCATGCATCGTGTATTACCTATAAATGTTCAGCTATCCTCGTGCCCGATCTTGGGTGTAAGGGCAGCACCTTGCTCTGTTCTTGATTAAGTAGATCCAATCTATTATAGTTAGTCTTTGTTTATCGAAGATTTAGCTTAACATCTGTATGATTAGGCCCTTCAAACGGATTGAATATTCCGGTAGTACGTTTGATGCTTTGTATCAATCTAGAGAGGGATTGTTCCGGGAATCGGCTCTTTGTTGGTTTTTAGGTCTCTGTTTAGGTTGCTATTCTATCACCTTTCATATCTGTTAGGCTCGATTACGTGTAGGATGTTCCGGTTACACAGTGAAAGCTTTAACCGTCGTGGATCGGATTAGCTTTTTAGTTACAGGGCAAGTCTTTATTTTACTATCAGATGTGCGTGCTTTATTCAAATACTTGGATCCTATCTGATACTGAACACAATCGGCTCTTCACGGCTCGGACTAATATTTACACGTGTCTGTGCATGCAGGAAACTAACATATAACACCTTTCTGATCAGGTACAAGGTCAGGTGGCACGCCTAGCAACCCAGACGCCAGGTCGTGTGCCGAATCTCGGGCCGTTGACTGAGGGACCGGGGCCCACCAGTAGTCTCGGGAGCCTCCCGGCTCCTCGTGTTGCCTATCGCTGCTCGCCGGTGGGTTTTGACCGATAACAGTCGCATAGGATATGCCTCGTAGTTGGTGGCGCCAACCCCTGAGCCAGGTATTGACCAAGTGCCTCTGGATCATGAACTGTTGATGAAGCCGACTAATCGGAATTGATTCCGACTAGTTTTGTAGACGAGACTAGTAGTCGAAGTAGTCATCGGCGTGTCGCCAAGCAGAGTCGATTCCAACTAGCTTGTAGGCGACACGAGTAATCAAAGTAGTTGCCACCGTGCCACCGTGCAGTCTTCATGAAGTCAAGTAGTCGACGACGGCTGGCGATGAGCCCAACTAGTCGGAGTCGAATCCGACGAGTAGTCGTTGTAGTCAGTGACGTGTAGTCGAGTGTTCTCGCAAAATTGAAGTTGTCGTGGGCGGTTGTTGATGAAGCCAACTAGTCGGGGTTGAATCCAACTTGCCCAGCAGCACGGTCCAGATCAGGTCTCCTGCAAGGTAAACATAAAAGTATGATATAATTGATATACATGATATCATGTTGGGAGCAAATCCTAGCATTGTAAAATGCATGTAAAATTTTTCGCGTTGTACTCTTGCTGGGTCGCATAATGATGCCAGATACGTAGCTTGTTACAGTAAGCACCTGATCCCTGATTACTGTAAACTGTTGCGCAGGGAGCTTGGCCGCATGCATGCGTAGTTGCATAGGCGTACAGAAGAGTCGAGGTGTCACGATAAGCGTACACTACCCAGGTATTGTAGCAACCATTGAGAGGAAACTAAAGTAGTCGGCGCTGCGCGAAAAATGAGAACGCTTGTGGAGCACACTTATAGAGTGTAACCCGATCGCCCATGTTGCAGGGCGGACCGTGCAGGCAATCGAGAACAGGAATGGCATGGCCTGTGAAGAGAATGCGCGTTGCGCAAAAAGTATCAGATCCTATGAAGAACAAATCAGAAAAGGTATAAGTGACTTAGCTTGATTCATGGACGTTTGTCGATGAGCCACAGCAACCGTCGATGGAGCCACGACGGCTTGTTGATAAAGCCGACTAGTCGGAGTTGATTCTGACTAGTTGTTGATGGTGTCAAGCCATCTCCCAAGTAGTTTTCTTGCCAAAACAAGTAGCTAGAGTAGTCGAATCACGCCCACTCATGGATGGTTATCGAGGAAACCGCAGCAATCGTCGATGTAGCTATGATTTTGTTGAAGAAACCAACCAGTCGGATTTGATCCCGACCAGTTGTTGGCCATGCAGAACTAGTCGCCAAGTAGTTTAAGGCTCGTTAACGACTAGTTTCTAGTCGAGATGAATATTTGAAGTAGTCGTTGGCGACACAAAATTTGTCAAAGTAGTCGTAGCTGGTGAGAGCAGCGCATCTGCGCTGCGGTGCTACTTGAAGTCAAGCTGCATCGTCAGGGGGCGGTGATGGCTCATCATCATTGCAGCACAGGCTGAATTCGAGTCGATCACGAGTAGGAGCCGGGTTGGATCCAGGCGCGTCCTCATGGTTTCTGATTACATCGGAAAATCAAATTCCACCAAGATCCTCAATGTTGTGGCGGGATGCTGTAGCAGATGCCATCGGCTTCCTGGTTTCAGCGAGGTCGTAGTTGAAGCCACCACCTCACCGGCGATGCAGACCTAGAAGCCGAGGATGGACACCGGCAAGGTGGCCGACTCTTTGTTGGAATCCGAGTCGTAGTCGAGAATGGGGGGCCCCCGACGCGCGGTGGCTCCCTCGTATCGAATCCTGAAGAGGCGATCCATGTCCTCCAAGTTGGGGAGGGACATGGATCGCGAAGGCTCCTCAGATCGGTTTGAATCTGATCTGAGTAGTCCTAGTGCAGCACGAATTGAATTCATGTTGAAAACGGACGTGATTTCGATCTGCCTGGGTAGATCAGAGAGCAACAACTTGTCAAAGTCATCGATGAAGTAGTCGAAGTTGCTGCTTCGAGTTGGTGCAGAGGCCTCCGGCTTCCTGGAGTCGACTAGGCGGCTGTTGAAGCCACCCAAGCCATTGGCCACGCAGATCAGGAGCAAAAGACGAAGATTGTGCCCTCGTCGAGCATGTTGCTGGTGAAGCTGAGAGATGCCATCGAATTCTCCAGTGGACCCTCGATGAAAACCCCTACCTAGCGCGCCATGTGTCGGTGTTTTACTACCACGCCCACCGAGGGATACCCCCGAGGTGGTGAGTTTGTAGGTAGGGTGTCGCTGAGATCAGGAACTTGAAGGTGCAAAGGAATGCAAGATTTTAGACAGGTTCGGTGTGATTTGTATTGCCTTTGATGATGATTGTGAGATCTCCTGGGTGGTTCCCTGGAGGATCCCATGGGTTCTCTCCTGTAGGGGGTCCTGCCCGCCCTTATATAGTATGGGAGGATAGGTTACATGGAAGTTCTAGTCGGATACATGCTCTAGAGTCTTACCCGAGTACTTTTCTGGTAGGTCCCCACTATATCCGACTAGTTTGACCACTATAGGAGCAGTCCTACCAGGCTACGAGTGGTTACACAGATGTAGGGCGTGGGCCATATCCCAATCCTTATCCTAGGAAAAGTATGCCACGTGTACAGTCCCGTGTACCCGGGTCTGACAAGTCCTACCCAAGTACTTCTCTTGTAGTTCCCTACTGTATCCGACTAGTTTGACTACTGTAGGAGCAGTTCTACTAGGATATGAGTGGTTACACAGATGTATGGCGCGGGTTATGTCCCAACCCTTATCCTAGGAAAAGTATGCCACGTGTACAGTACCGTGTACCCGGTTCTGACACCTACTGCCGGTGCCGGCGTGGCGAAGACCGGTGTGGGGAGGCCGGTAGACACTACTACCAAAATGATTTGTAGGAACGCCCTATTTTTTATGGGCGGGTCGAAAGGTAACCCGCTCCTACAAATAGAGCACGATTACTCTAGCATTTGACCTGCCCCTAGAAAAGTATTTTTAAGGGCGGGTGACGTCATCATCCGTTCCTACAAATGGGCATCATTTTTAGTGGCGGGTGATTCTATCTTCCGCCCCTGAAAATAGCATTTCTAAGGGCGGGTGACACCAATTTTTAGGGGCGGGTGATTGCATGACCCGCCCCTACAAATGGTCTAGCGCAAAGAAAGTCTTTAATTTTTCATATGATTTTGGATGAAGTCAAACTTTATATCAAAATTGCAGAGAATGACAAGATCTAAAACTTTATAGTTGATATCTTTTTCATTTAAGATCATTAATTGGTCCAAAAATTATTATAATTTCTCTAATTTTAAAATCTGTAAGTTTTGAGTTTTTTCAAATAACCTCGGATATTGAATAGATCCATATTGAAATTGTAGTGGTAAGATAGTTTATACATTATTCATTTAAGATAAGATCATTTAATAGTTGTACCCTACATATTGCTATGATTACTCCTATATAGTATCTCATAAAACTCAAGTCATACTTAACCTTTTTATACACTGGAATATACTTGGTCTATTTTTTATCCGTAGTTCACAATAACCATATTGTAGAAGTTTCACCTTTTTTATTTATCTTGCTATGTAAAAATTTAAATAAATTTTTGAAATAAAATAGAAAAATATTTTTAGGGGCGGGTGGTAGCATCACCCACCTCTAGAAATGGATTTCTAGGGTTGGGTGGTGGCATCACCAGCCCCTAGAAACAGATCTCTAGGGGCGGGTGATGCCCGCCCCTACAAATAAATGTTAGAATTAATACAAAATAATAGCATATCCCAGAAAGTCATAAGTGACTGTGTAGTGTGGTGGAGAGAAAGGTTCACGCGAGGCTTGAGGTATGCAGTTCGAACCTTTGGTGATTCAAGTGTGCATATTTTGTCAAAAAAATTGTATCTTGATAGTACAAGGGCTTGTGGTGGTGGCTGGTTGGCGAAATAAACTTTTTTATTTTTTTTCTATTTTCAATTCTTTCGATTTCTATTTTCTGTAAATGGATTTATAGGTGTGGGTCATGCTAAGATCTGACAATAGAAGTCGATTTTTAAGAGCGGCGCGTGACCCGCCTCTAAAAATAGTATTTTTAGCTGTGAGAAGTAGGGGCTGGTGTGGGTACCGTACCCGTCCCTAAAAATACATTTTTAGTCGCCACTAAATTTTTTTATAGTAGTGAGAGCGGCGGAAGAAGGAAGGGAGGGGTATCCTGAACGGCAGGCTGCGGGCGACAAATATGAAGCGGGGAGGCGGGAGGATGAGGATAAGAGGAGGGGAGGAGAAAAAAGAAAAATGTGTAAAATGTCTAACTTGTGAGATTCATGTGGTTGGGGAGGTATTGGAGATTGGCCTTTGGTAGTCTGCTGTGGAGGTGATAAAAAAATGCAAAAGTAATTACTAGAGCTGGAGAGAGAAAATATTTTGGTAGTGAAAGACGAGTAGTTCGCTGGAGATACTCTAAGCTATAAAAATATACATATTTCTGAAAAATAACTAGGCAAATTAAAAGCAATTTGAACTCTCGAGTCCTGTAGCTAGAAGGCCCCAAGATTTCCGATGACCCCTTCGTAGTGATCGGACCGCCTCCTCCCGGCCAGCTTGACGCGGCGGGCTTCTTTGCCAGGCTGCCTCGTGTCCGGGCACTTCTCCCTGCTCAACGCGTGTCTCCCCACGTGCCGAGCGAACGTGTCATCGCGGTGGCACTTTGCAAGTCCATGCTCTACACCTGTGTCCACAACCCTCTGACCTATATAAATTGCCAACAACCCTCCCTGAATCATCTGGCTCAACTATCGCTAATCCTGTCGGTCACTGTAACCTGAGCGGAAGATCGACAGACGCTACTTGCAGCGAGCCGGAGCCCAGAGCCAGCCAACATGCAGGCCGGGAAGAGCGCGATGGAGGCGACCAAGGAGGCCGCGGCGAATCTGGGCGCGTCGGCAAACGCCGGCATGCAGAAGACCCGCGCCACCGTGCAAGGCCAGGTGGAGAAGGCCACGGCGCACAACGCGTCGGACAAGGCCGCGGCGGAGGCGACCCAGCGGGAGCGCGTGCGCGCCGCGGAGGAGGAGAAGCAGGCCGCCATGCGCGCCAACGCGGGCGCCAAGGAGCGCGCCTGCGGCGCGCACCCGTCGCAGGGCGCGCCGGGCATCGTCGACGCCGCCCGCCAGCAGGGCCACGGGGCCGCCCCCGCGGGCGGGCACGTCGAAGCCGGCGTCGGCGAGACCAGGCCCGTCGCGAGGGCAACTGGTACGACGCGGGCCAGCGCCGCGCACAACCCGCACGTCGGGAGCGACTTCTCGCAGGCACGCGGCACCGGAGGGCAGTACCAGTGAGCTCAAAGCTCAGGCGCAGGCGCTTAGCTATGTGTGTACACTTTTTCAGTCCGCGTGCGTGTGTGCGTATTCTATCATCATCATATGACCTATGTGGACAAGATGTGCTTGTACTACATGAATAAGTTTGCCCGTGCAAAATAATGGAATCCTGTTGTTTCAATAGAGTGCTCTCTACGTACTGCCGGTTATCCTAATAAAGAGTACTTCACAGTTTTGAGTAGATAATTACGGTATTTTAAAGGTAAATTTCATCCTATGTCAACAGTTACTATTATTTATCTTATTGCATATGTAGGGATGCAGGGGTGGCAAAGGCTGGGTTTATATTTTATATAGTTTTAGCTAATACTAGAAAAAGGGTGAGTACCCGTACCGGTTCTACTAGAAAGGGTGATCAGTACGGTACCGGTTGGAAACCGGGTTTAGTCGGTTTTCATCACCGCATATTTTACCCAGCCCGGTTTTCATCACCGCATATTTTACCCGGGACCACCACGCTGAGGGGTTCCTTTAGCACGGTTGGTTTTTCCAACACGTACGGCTTTCCCTTTTTAAAAAATTCAGTTTTATTTTATTTATTTATTGTTGTTTATTACTCGTACACTTCCTTTAGCACGGTTGGTCTTTCCAACATATACTACGGTTGGTCTTTCCAACACGTAGTAACAGGCTTTCCCTTTTTAAAAAACACGTACTAATAGGCTTTCCTTTTTAAAAAAATTTAGTTTTATTTTATTTGTTTATTTCACTCGTACACGAAGTATACTTTACTGTGTATACTTTGCTGTACGTCCATAGTTGCGATCGAGTTAAAATAATATATAAAAATAATAAAATATCAATACTAATCATATAATTAAATTATTTAGATATAATAATATTTACAATTATACAAATATTATGATAACAAGTACTAGAAATGTAAGGAGCAATTATTTTTATCTCGATTACAAGTACTGAAAATGTCACGATGACAATGTGGATTCTCTTAGATAAGGTCGTCGTGGTAGAACTCGTTCTTTATGATCCTATCCTTTGGAGAACTTTCTGCTTGATTCTTATCATCTATTATTTTAAAAAATCTCAAAGATCAATACATTAATTCACCGCATTAGTATAATCATAAACATATTTACGAATGGTTTGTATGTACTCTTAGATCCTGTATCGTAGCCCTTCCGTAATAGGTTAGTGTGTGCTTGTAATTACATATGTAGTTACTAAACCAATTATTTTCTTCTTCTGGTTCGAACACTATACGAGAAACATATTAGTTATACAGTATTTGTGTATGCGTATAAAGAACACTAAATGAGATATGCAAAACTGTAGCGATGCCACATACCAGAAAGTCTAGAAAGTCCATTCTATTGTTCAATTCATCTTTCCATTGACCACAACCTTTATTTTTTCCATAATTTTTTTTCACATCCTACGCTTAAGAATATGTTTGATGCTTAATTGATCTAAAAATGAAAGGAATTTTATTGTGCAAATTAAACTTACTTGTTCAATAGGTCTATGAAGTGTTGGACTTCCGACTTTGGTTTCCTGTTCGAGTCGAACACTATAAGTTTGCTAGACTCCATGCAAATTATGAGCAAAATCCAATGAAACATGCACATATGGATATGCAAGCATATAACTCGCATTAGAATTAATATTTATTTAGGAATAGAAAAGAGTTACGAGTCAATCAGCACTTACTTAAAGTTGTTGAGTATGAGTATATAAGGATTGCAATATTGCGTAGTTAGGGCTTTGTATATATTAACAAACGTTTCCTGATATTTCGTCTGTAAATTTGCCTCATTGATAAGCATGGGATTCGTGAAGCCCACATGATGCTGACATCCTTCTTTTCGGCATCATTGAAGCTCCATACTACACAATACAATATAAATTATATAGTACACAAAGAATACGGTGTTGGTTAATAAAATATATTAATCTAGAGGTCAGTCGACACTTACTAAACCTAGCATGAAACAAGGGAGATGTCGAGAGAATCTCGATGTTACATTACATGCACATATTCAAAGTTCACCCAGAAGTCTTCCTCCCCACAGAGGAAATCATGGTTGTGTTACTTAACTCCAAACATGATCTGGCATTTCTTCGATTGTTGCAGGTACTAGTTATGGAATTTGTGCATCTGTGTGCTTAGATTGATCTCCTCCTCATCAGTGACAAAAGGTTTTCCATGCTCGTATATGGAAGACCAACAGCGGTGGCGCGTGGGGGATCATCCATTTGCCCGGCTACTTAAGCAAAGGTACGTCCCGTTTCTTCTGAATTTCATCACATATTGCTCTTCCTGCATCAGCACCCAGAGGGGCTCAAGTTTTTTTTTTGGTTGTGTGCCTAGCTGAGTAACATCCTTCCCACTTTGCTTCTATTTTTGGTGGGCCTTTATCAGCGTGCGCTCATAGTCCGAGGGTCGTTTTAGGATTCTTTGACGCCGTCGCTCAAGCATGTGTAGAACTTTGATGACAGTAGTGGATGTACCGGCACCCTCTTCTCTAGCGATCGAGGTCTGAAGTGGTCCTTGACCTAGGCACACACAACCTCCCTAGTTTCCTTGTCGGTCAGGTCGTAAGCTCTCTACTTCTTAGGGGCCCAGCCGGTGGGAGGGATGAGGTTAGTTTTTTTTTCCTTTGCCCAGTGCTGGAGGAGTTGGAGTACTCCTAGTCCTTTGCCCAGGTGGAGATGATGCCGAGGGAGGGGAAGGATCATGATCATCAAAGTCGTCATCATTATCTGCAGCTGGCGGAGAAGGGGGATCCATGCGAGCCGATGTATTCCCAATAAGTTTGATGTAGGCCTTGCGCCATGGAATTACACCGTGAAGCGCCTCTCCCAATGCCTTTTCTCCATCCCCTCCAACAAAATCGATCTCGAGCTTTTCATTGTCTGCGCAGGTTGGCATCCCATGAATCATACCTCCATGAATCACTGGTAAGGCCGACCCGTATGCCACCAGAGCGGATATATTATTTGCTTTCACATGTAGCTCACATGCTGTATGGATGGTGATATCATCCACTAGGTATCTTTGGGTGTCATCCGCTGGCTCGTTCATTGGGGGCTCAACATTAGGGGTCGTCGTGGATGTGCAACTGCTACATCACTTAGATGTGGGGCTAATCATAACATCCAGCTGCTCTCCAGTGGCCCTCTGTTGGCTGAGAGCAAGCTGTACTACCTCATTAACCCTTGCGTCCATCTTAGATTGCAGCTGTCCCACTTTTCTGTTCATCTCTTCTTGCAAGGCATGGATTTTTTTCCATCTTGTTCTGCCTTGCTTTTGCGATGAGCCTTGTACAAGATATCTCCCGCCCAAGCAACTTTCCATGGGACTTCGCTAATGTTGTGGGCTCATCCAGAGTGTTCATGATTGTTTAGGGCTCTGGTTAGCTCATCGTTCTCCCTTTGAATGCTGGAATGTTCATTCTTTGGCCTCTTCTATTGTTGTGACCAAATTCGGGGCCACTTCTTCCATTTCTTGGGGCACGATCAAAGAACCATCCTCTTGGTTAAGCATGACATTGTTAGAAAACAACCACTGCTTCAATCTTTCCGGCCAGTCCCAAGTCACCGGCTGGATACCTCTATCCATGAGGTCCTACTCCATCTTCCGCCATTTCCTAATCGCCTTCCTATACCAACCCGGCCCAAGGCGGTGGTTGTATTTCATGGCGGCCGCATTGATCTTGTTCTTTTTTGATAACTCTTGTGCTTCCTTGGACAACTTGTATTCTTTTAACTCCTCCCAGTAAGGTTTAACCTGAGGGAGTTTGTCCCAGTTCAGTTCCACATCCTTATTGATGAAATTTCCAAACAATATCTTCTTAAATGTTGCAAATGCAAGGGCCATCTTCTTCAGGGCAAATTTCTTCACGAGTTCTTCCTCTACTCCTTCAGAAAGAGTGAACATATCCCTGAGTTCTCTCCATAACATTTCCTTTTGCTGTGGAGGCACGGCGTGATGTTGTTCTTCTGGATTTTTTGTTTTCCAGTCTTGTGGGATCGGAACTCCTCTTCGAACAACATCCCCACACTGGGTGATAAACCTTGTAGCAGCCTTCGAAGGAGCACATGGATAGCCCTTTGCATCCACTTGTGTGATGGCCTATCTTCCATCCAACTTGGTCACTCCTTGTTTCCTTTTCACTAACTCTTCTTCGATGCAGAGGATGACTAAAAAGAAAAGATATATTAATCATAAAACTAATACTAATAAACAATATAAATTAAGTTTATTTAAGCATGCATACAATACGTACCCGGACAGGATTCTCGACAGGAACAGGCTACTCATGCCTCAGCGTAAAGTCATTATCTTCTTCTTCAATACCATCCCCGGACATATTTAGAAACGAATCAGCAGCCTGGGCCTCTTCTAGACCATATTGCTGATAGGCGGTCATACTATTTTGGTTGATTGCATCCATAAGGTACCTTTCGGCAGCTTCTTCATCACAAGCGCCGTCCATCTTAACCGAAACCCTAACAAATATAAACAAATTATCAATATTTAATTAGTGTGTGTGTGTATGTTTGGGAGAGAGGTGTGTATGTGTATGTGTGTGTGTGTGAGAGAGAGAGTGTGTGTGTGAGACAGAGAGAGAGTTTATGTGTGTGTTAGAGTGTTAGAGTGTGTGTGTGTGTGTTAAAGCGTGTAGGTGTGTGTGAGTGTGTGTATGTTAGCATTAGCATGTGTGTGCGCGCGCAATTATCAATTAACTAAGCAATAATAATTAATAAGCTTACAAATAAATGACACATGTACATGTAATAAAACTACCATAAAATAATATTATATATATACATCTTTGATAGAGATCTTTGAAAACATGTACATGTACTATACATGAAATTTCATAATAAAACAAATCATAATTAAACCTAAAACAACTAAACTAGATACGTAAAATAAAACACATATATGCATAAGTAAATGAAACCTATAGAGCAATTAAACCTAATAAACTAATTACAAAGCTAAATGCTAAACTAATTAAACCAAATTAACAACCTAAACTAAAATAATTTAACGAAACTAACTAAACTAAATTAATAACCTAAACTAAACTAATAAAACTAAAATAAACTAACTACAAAAATCAAAATAATTAAGCTAATAAAAAAATATAAAAAACACTCCGTCCGGCCGGCGCAGTGCGCTACGTACTTTCATTGTGCGCGCGACGCCGGTCGAGAGGGCGGGGATGGCGGCCGGGGAGGAGTGGTGCTGGTCGGGGGTGCAACGAAGAGACGCTAGCGGTGGGCACGACGACGTGCGGTGAGGAGGAGGCGCGACAGCTCGGCTTGGCTCGGCTCGGTATGGCTTGGTGAAGAGGCGCACGGTGAGGAGGCGACGGCGGCGACCGAGGAGGCACGACAGCTCGACGCAGCGAGGAGGTGTGCGGCTTGGGTTCAGCGGCGGCAACGAGGACGACGGAGGTGGTGGCGGCGAAGGACGAGGGAGACTGGCTGGGTCAAGTGCGAGGGTGAGGACGCGGCGGCGTCTATCTGGGTGGCGCATGTAGGAATGTGAAGGAGGAAGAAGGGAAGAAGGGCCGGGGATATTTATACCGATCACACGGTACCTAAAGTCACTTTAGGTACCTGGTGGTGATTCACCCAGTACCAAAGACTGGACCTTTAGTACTAGGTGAATCACCATCCGGTACCAATGGGGACCAACAGGAGGGAACGAAAACCCCCCTTTTGGTATCGGGTGAATTTCACCACCTGGTACTAAAGGGGGTGATTCGTTTCCCGCCATTTCAATTTTATTTCATTTTTGGTTTTGTTTTGTTTTTCGTTTTCAAAATATCTTTTGGTTCTATAAAAAATCAAATATGGGTTCAAAAATTTGCCAAAAAATTTGTGGATGTTGTATTCTTTATATCTAATTATGAAAATATTATATATTATTAAAGTGAGAGAGAATGAGAGAGTATGAGTGTATGTGTATGTGTATGTGTGGGTTAGTGAGTTTATGTGTATGCGTCAGTGTGAGTGTGTGTGAGAGAGAGAGAGAGATAGAGGGAGAGTGTGTAATGTGTGTGTATTAGTGAGTGAGTGTGTGTGAGTGAGAGAGAGAGAGAGAGTGTGTGTGTATGTGTGTATGTGTGTGTTCGTGATGCGTGAGTGAGTGTGTGTGTATCAGAGAGAGACAGTGTGTGTGTGAGAGAGTGTGTGTTTTTGTGTAATTAAAAACATAATATTACAAATAGTTGAAATGATGAGTTAGAATATTACATGATGACTAAAAATATTATATGATGACTAAAAATACTTTAAGAGATAATTAATCATCTAATGGAATATTAACAATAGTTTGCTTTACAATCGTCCCTTCATTACGATCATGGCGTACATAGGGAGCATCCTCATGGGATAAAAGGATACTTGTGTCAACCTCCATTGTGAATGGAGCCATTTCTTTTGGAAAAGGGAGAGTTTCTGGCCTCTACAACAGCGCACAGCCAATTTTTATAGCAATCTCAGCTCCAAAGCTGATCACAAATAATAAGTAAAAGTGTACACCAACTAAAGGAGTCATCATTTGCCTTATCGTATTCTTCTTCATCCGTGACATCGTCGACTCCCATTATTTTTCTTTTACCTGCCAGAATTATGAGCCGCTTTGGCTCATCATTTCTAACTTGTCATTCGTTGATTTGCTAGACTTGTCCTTCATGGGTTTGCTAGAGATGTCCTTCACATAGAAAATTTGAGTGACATCATTGGCTAGGATGAATGGTTCGTCTCGATAACCAAGCTCTTTGAGGTCTACGGTTGTCATTCTGTATGTTGTATGCGTTAATATCGATGTCTTTTCCAATCAGCTTCACCCATTGGCAACGAAATAGAGAAATCTTCAAAAGCCCATAGTCGAGTTCCCATATCTCCTCAAAGGAACCAAAAGACGAGTTCCTTTGGCCATTAGTGTCTATGGCATCTATACATCACTATTTTGATTGGTGCTCTTGTTGTCATAGGATCTTGTGTAAAATGTGTAACCACCAATTTTATATCCTTTGTACGTCAAAATTGTATTGGATGAACACCTGGCCAACCATGCAAGTTGTTCATGAATGTCCTCATTTGCCATAAGTTCCGTCACAACCATGTGGCAAAAGTATCGATGTGATGCTTTGTAATCCAGCTTTCATACTTCGAATGATACTTGCTTTGTACGATCTGCTTGTGCTCTTTGATGTACGGAGCCAACAAGGCTGATTGTTGCAAAACCGTGAAATGTGCTTTGCTCGTGCTTTGCTCAATGAAGCATGGTCATTGGCATTTATTCATTACTTTCCTAGTGTGCCCTTTCGAATCAGCCTCCCCTCATGCCGTGATACTAGAACCCCAATTGGGCAAAGTTCATCCACATAGTCAACATAAAAATCAATAACCTCCTCTATCACATAACTCTTGGCAATGCTTCCTTTTGGACGAGCATGATTACGAATGTATTTATTTAGGACTGCAAAGAATTGTTCAAAAGGAAACATATTATGGAGGAAGATAGGACCAAGAATACCAATCTCTTTAACTAGGTGGACCATGAGATGCCTCATAATATTGAATAATGATGGAGGAAATATCATCTCAAAGCTAACTATACTTTGGACAACATCCTCCTGTAGCTTCAGTAGACTCGTTGGATCGATTGCCTTATATCAAATTGCATTGAGGAATGCACATAGCTTTACGATTATTGCCCAAACATTATCTAGTAGAATACCTCTCAATGCAACTGGAAGTAATTGCATCATCAGCATGTGACACTCATGGGACCTTACGTGTGCGAATTTGATCTCTTTCATATTTAGTAGTCTCTTTATATTCAAAGAGTAGCCTGACGGGACCTCGATACTATTCACACATTCAAACATACTTTCCTTCTCTTCCTTTCTTAGAGTGTAGCAGGCGGGACCTAAGTAATGGCGTCCTTTATCCCTCATTTTTGGATGTAGGGCAGCTTGCTATTGCATACATTGCAGTTATTACCATGCTTCCAGTGTATCTTTGGCTTACCATACATAACAAGAAAGCCTAGTAGGTTCACGCAAAGATTCTCAGTGAGGTGCATCACGTCAATTGCATTGCGGACCTCTAAGGCTTCCCAATAAGGTAAATCCCAAAACATACTCTTTTTCTTCCAAATAGGTGCACGTCCATCATCACTGGGCACTAATCTACTACCACGTCCCTTTCCGAAAACTACTTTTATATCTTTGACCATTTCAAATACCATTTTCCCACAATGGTGCTTAGGTTCGTACGATGATCTGCCTTTCCACCATAATGACCATGCTCTTTCTTAATGGGTGCTTGATAGGAACAAATCGACGATGGCCCTACAATCTTCCTACAGTGCTTCATTTACATGCTGTCCGGACAGGTTGCTAAGTGCAAACCAATCATTGATGGTTATGAAAAGCATTGCGCGTAGGTTAGAATGTTCCTCTGCATGCACATCCCACACACGAACACCCTCCTCTTTTGACAGCAATAGAAGATCGTCAACCAGTAGTTTCAAGTACACATCAATATTGTTACCAGGTTGCTTCGGGCCGGGGATAAGCACCAGCATTATAATGAACTTCCACTTCATACACGGCCAAGGAGGAAGGTTGTATATACAAAGTGTCACAGGCCAAGTACTATGGCTCATCGAAAGTATTCATGCCATTCATACTTAAAACTAAACCTTATATTCCTTGCATTATCTGCAAACGTTGGGAATGTTCTGTCCACCTTTCTCCACTGGAACCATCAGCGGGGTGTCTCAGCATATTGTCTTGCTCTTCGTTTCTTTGTGCCATCGCATTAATTTAGCATTCGTTGTGTTCATGGACAAAAATTTCAAACATGTTATTATAGGAAAATACTACCTCACCTTGGCAAGCACTCTCTTCTTGGTACGCACCCCTTCAACGTGACCAGGATCATCTAGAGGGATCTTATATCGACATGCTTTGCATACCGGATAGGCATCCAAATTTTCATGCTCCTCACCATGATAGAGGATGTAGTCATTAGGACATGCATGTATTTTCTATGCTTCCAGTCCTAGAGGACAAACAACACGTGTTGCCTCGTACATTATTTCAGGCAATGTTTTACCCTCAGGGAGTAGGTTTTTTTATAGTTTCAGCAACCCCTCGAATCCCTTGTCAGACAAACCATTTGATGCCTTCCATGGCAACAATTCCAATGTGGTACCTAAATTTTTTGTACACTTGTTTGCAATCTGGGTACAACAATGTTCTATAGTCCTCCACCATACGCTTCAAATCCCTAGATTCCTTTTCAGTTTAGTAGTCTTTCTTTGCTTCTCGCAACATCTGACCAAGATCATCTTCTGCATCCTATGCTTCAGCATTTTCTTCAGGCTCACCCATTGTAGTATCTTCAAAGAAGGCACTATAATTGTCCCCAAAGTTACGAATGCTCTCCTCTTCTTCTTCATCATTCTCCAGCATAATCCTTCTTTCTCAATTCTCGGTCCAAACATTATAGTTGGGCATGAAACTACTTTGCAACAAGTGACCATGAATGGTTCTTGTTGACGAGTAATCCTTTTTATTCTTACAGATTTGGCATGGACAACGAAAGATACCCTCATTCTTGTGTTTCTTGGCCACATTAATGAATTCATGTACGCCATTAATAAAATCAATTGAAGGTCGGTCGGTGTTGTACATCCATTCCAGACTCATCTGAGAAAATAAAGAGTAGATATAGTAATTGCTTATGCCGGACATACATAATTGAATACACAAGTAAATAGAAACAGTCCCTTATATACATAATTACAGTGCTAAAATAATTTAATCAGAATACAAAATTAGAACTAAAATTGAATACACTTGTATAAATTGAAACATATTTGAATACACAAGTTAAAATAATTATTTTCACACTCTTCACCTTGTTTTCGACCCGCATCCCCACAAATTGACATTCTGAGATGGTTGATTATTTCTTAAAAATTTCTGTGACTCTTCCAATATAGCTTAGGGGAACAATGAAATCTTCTAGGCTCACACTGAAACAATCGAGAAGTAAAAGTTGCATCGACAATGGATGCAGCATAATCAAAAATTGCATGGCCTCCTTGGACCCCTCTTAGAAAGAAGGACACCAAATCAGTGAACGAGCCATGAATATAATCTTAGAGAAGATCCAACTTTATAGCATCATTTATAAAGTTGGATCTTGACAAAGATTGTATCCATGCCTTCTAAGATTTGGTGTCCTCCATTCTTTCTGAGAAGGGTCCAAGGAAGGCTATGCAATTTCTGAACGTGCTGCAACCATTGCTGATGGAATTTTTAATTCTCGATAGTTTTAATATGAGCCTCAAAGATTTCAATGTTCCCAAGGCTATATTGGAAGAGGCATGAAAATTTTTCATAAACATATCCTTATATATACATCATTAAAGTGTCAAAACAATTCACATGGTAACTACATCTAACTACATTAATTATCACATGTATAATAATTATTATAACAATTATAGACTAAATGACTTGCTAACTACATCTAAATAAATTATTATCACATGTATAACAATTATCACATGCTTATTACATCAAAAAAATAATTATCACATCTACAACAATTATAACCTAAATCACTTGCTAACTACGTCTAAAAAAATATTATCACATGTATAATAATATAAACTAAATCATTTTTGCTAATTAAATCTAAAGAAATTATCAAATGAATCAAAATTATAACCTAAATCACTTGCTAAGTACATCTAAAAAATTACTTGTAAACTCATGTAGAAAATTGCTAACCTTTTTTGACTAAAAAATTACAAAAATTCCCGCTCCTCTCCCCTCGTAGGGCTACCATGAACAGTGGTAGAGTTCATGGCAGCTCGGGAGGGGAGGTGGTCTAGTATTTATAGGCAGCGGCATTTGTACCGGATCGCGTATCATGGCATGACCCGGTACTAATGGTCACTAGCACCGGCCATGCCACGACCCAGCACTAATGCCCGTGGAGGTATTAGCACTAGACCGTTGCACGATCTCGTACTAATATCCACACTATTAGCACCGGGTCATGCCACGGCCTGGTGCTAAAGGCCCCGAGAACCTTAAGGCTCTCTCTGGACATCCGGCCATTGCAGCCGGCATCAGTAGCCGCCGTTGCTGCAACAACGGCTGGTATTTTTGGCCGGACTGATAGGCCGGTTTCTAGAAGTATAACAATAATTGAGAGTTAAGTTGAATTGTGATGGATATTAGCTAACTGTGATGGGCATCCGATTTCAATAAAAAATAAAACAATATTCCATATCTCATTTCAATTCAAGTGAGGAGGGGGGATATACACGAAGAAGATGAGCTAAAAAGTTCTCGACTCAGATCTTACATTATTGGATGTTATGTGTAGTAATGCAAATTAAAGCTGGTCACTCCAATGTGTGCACCGTACAGGCGACACTCCATGTGTCTAGATGATCAATTGCAACGTGTATCCGCAGGCGTCTGTGTCACATGCCTCGTTGGCTGGAACGACAGTACCACACCGGCGTTTATGCTGAGATGAGCATACTACTTCCAGCCATCTTCACCTGTCCCTCTTAGACAGGTGATACAGGTTCGGTGGAAGCAACAGTAGAATGACATCTTACAAGATTATAAAGGCAGCTCGAGTGCGTGGCATCTCATCGGTGCTCGATCTGCAAGGATTGTTGGAAAAATTAAGAGTTTCAGTTTAGAAATAATCCAAAGATAAATCATGACCATGATGAAAGTTGTGTACAGAAAATGAATAAATCTAAATATGCTCATAACGTAATTTAAGATAAAATATTGCAGCAGCAATACCAACCCTAACCAGATCATACTAGGTATGAAAAGCATAGTTAGGGACAGAGAGCCGTACGTGTCTTGCGTGACTGGAATAACCAGGCAAAGATGACGACGGCGATGAACAGCACCTCCGCGCGCTTGACGACGCCGAGTCGCGCCCCACTGACAAGGAGGTAGACAAGCCGTGGTGACGAGGACGTAGAGGACGGCGATGTGGAAGCGTTCGAGCAGTCGTGCAGAGCGCTTCCCAAAAACCTTATTCGCCCTCTGCCAGTGCAGGATCGCTGAGGATGAGGTTCTGGAGACCTGCTCTCCCGATCGCCGGTGCACGCCGACGAACGGGATGAAGTAGCGTACACGGCGGCGCAACAGGCAGGTTGAGGTGTATTGTGCGTTGTAGGTTTTCTGTACGTTGTCCTCCTATCTGTGCCGGCACCCGCGCGTATTTATCAGGAGAACTGCTTGGGTTTTGGCGTCCCAAAACCTAGTCGGTTACGAGTCCCAAAATTCCGCGCGTGAAATCCGTAACAGATTCAAAGTGGCAAAAGGAAGCCGCCAGGCTTTCTACAGCCTTTGCCCGAGACCAGAGAGCCGATTCATAGGAAACAATCGGCTCTTTCGCCCGAGTCTGAAGAGCCAATCATGGGGAACGATCGGTTCTTTTACAGCCGTAGCAGTTCGCCCGAGACCGAAGAACAATCGGCTCTTTCGCCCGAGACCAGAGAGAGCCGATCGGCTCTTTACCGGATCGGCAAAAAGAAGCCGCACGCCCGCAAGGGTTGGACCCGGATTTTGGCGGACCATTCACGCGCACGTTGCGTGTGCGCGCCCTTCGCCCGAAGCTCGAGCCCGGCCCGGCCCGGCGAGGCGAGGCGAGCGAGCGCGCGCGTGTGTTCTTCCTTCTTCTTCTCACCCACACTTGGAAGAGCATGGAGAGCATCCAACTATTTAAGTTAGGTTCCCTCCACCTCCACTAGCAAGGTGGGACTAACTTGTTGCCATGTACCTTTGCACTAATGGGCTTTTGACATTTTACAGGAATTATTTGGATTTACATGGGCTAGGCCCAAATATTCCAACAATCCCCCACCAGATCTCAAAGTCTCATTATGACTTTGCCTCAACCCACTGTTGTTTGATATATCAGTGTTTCAATGGAGACTGTTAAGTTGAACTTCCATCTAGAACAGCAAGTTACACTTATTCACAACTTGAACAATGGACTAAGCCTTGAATTGCAAGTTTTGTGCAAATGAGTTTCACTTACAGTCAAACTGATACTTGACCTCCAGTAGGCTACTTCGTGGTTGGAGCATATAGGTCGTACTCCCTGGTCTCATCATGAGCTTAATAGAGATCACCTGAATCTCACAGACTGCGACCGTCCAACAGTCGGGCTCACATAGGTGTATTCTTTCAAGAACGTTCTGCAGGATAACGTCTTTGCTGATTAAAGCCAACAGAATACATTAAGGCCAATGCCAACCTGCCATGCAGAAATCGAGAGTATTGCATCCTTCTCGAGTGAGTATAAAAGTTTACTCTCATGCTAACCTCTAGCTTGTTCTTCCCAGATCCTAATTCACGGGATCTCCGATCACATAGGTTGGGTTACCACTCAGGAATAGCTTATACAGGTCTCAAACCCATCTCCTTGGATGCATTGTCTATCACATTACGTGACAGCCCCTTGGTAAACGGATCAGCCAGATTTTTCTCAGTGTAGACATAACCCACAGTGATAACTCCGGAGTTTCTCATTTTTCTGACTGATTTTAACCGTCTCTTGATATGTCTTGAAGACTTCATATTGTCCTTTGAACTGTCTACCTTGACAATCACAGCTTGATTGTCACAGTTCATCATTATTGCTGGCAATGGTTTCTCGACAATAGGTAAGTCCATCAAGAGCTCACGAAGCCAATCGGCTTCCACTGTAGCTGTATCTAATGCTGTGAGTTCTGCCTCCATAGTAGATCTCGTCAGGATCGTCTGTTTGCATGATCTCCATGAAACAGCAGCACCGCCAAGAGTGAAAACGTATCCACTGGTGGCATACAGCTCATCTAGATCCGATATCCAATTAGCATCACTGTATCCTTCCAGTACTACAGGAAAACCGGAATAGTGAATCCCGTATTCCACAGTACCCACCAAGTAGGGCATTACGCGCTCAAGCGCACGCCAATGATCATCTCCCGGATTACTAGTAAACCGGCTCAACTTGCTAACAGCAAAAGAGATATCAGGCCTCGTTGCACTCGCAAGATACATGAGTGAGCCAATTATCTGTGAATATCTCAATTGGTCTCTGCCAATTCTTTTGTTCTTTCGAAGGATCAAGCTCGGATCATAGGGAGTTGGACTAGATTTGCTATCCTTATAGCCAAACCGATTCAACATTTTCTCCACATAATGGGATTGCGAAAGAGTAATCCTATTCTCTCCCTTGATCAGCTTGATGTTGAGAATAACATCAGCCTCACCAAGATCTTTCATATCAAAGTTTCGACACAAGAATAACTTGACCTCGTTGATCATATCAAGACTAGTGCCAAAGATCAGTATGTCATCGACATACAAACACAATATAACTCCTTGACCCCACCATAGCGGTAATACACACATCGATCAGCCTCATTGACACTAAAGCCTGCTGATATGAGTGTTAAGTTGAATTTCTCATGCCATTGCTTAGGTGCTTGCTTCAGGCCATACAAAGATTTATACAACTTGCACACCTTGTTCTCATGACCCTCTACTACAAACCCATCAGGCTGTGTCATGTAGATTTCCTCTTCCAGCTCTCCGTTGAGGAAAGCTGTCTTAACATCCATCTGATGGATGAGAAGACCATGCGAGGCAGCCAGGGAGATTAGCACACAAATAGTGGTCAATCTCGCAACAAGTGAGTAAGTATCAAAGAAATCTTCGCCTTCTTTCTGGGTATAACCCTTAGACACAAGACGAGCCTTGTACTTGTCAATAGTACCATCAGGCTTAAGCTTCTTCTTGAACACCCACTTGCAACCCACCGGTTTGCAACCGTACGGTCTTTCGACCAGCTCCCAAGTTCTATTGGAGAGAATAGAGTCCATCTCGCTACGGACAGCTTCTTTCCAATCATCCGCATCAGGAGATGAGAATGCCTCAGTGATTGTTTTGGGAGAATCATCTATGAGATAGACAGTGAAATCATCACCAAAAGACTTTGCAGTCTTTGGCCTCTTGCTCCTCTTAGGAGCATCACTGTGAATCTTCTCATGATTTGATTCAAGTGTGTGTTCATCATGCTCAGAAAATTCAACAGATTCAGGAGTTGTATTCACTGTTCCATTCATAACATGCGAATCTTTCATAGGAAAAATATTCTCAAAGAAAGTAGCATCACGTGACTCAAACAGTGAATTTACATGCATGTCAGGCACCTCAGATTTAACTACTAGAAATCTATAAGCAATGCTATGATGTGCATAACCCAAAAAGATACAATCTACAGTTTTAGGTCCCAACTTGCGCTTCTTGTTGATTGGTACATTCACCTTGGCCAAACAACCCCAAGTGCGCAAGTAAGAGAGTGTAGGTCTTCTCCCAATCCACTCCTCGTAAGGAGTCTTTTTCTTATTCTTCATGGGAACTCTATTCAGGACATGACATGCAGTCAATACTGCCTCCCCCCACCATGCCTTAGATAATCCAGCGGTATCTAACATGGCGTTAGCCAAGTCAGACAACGTGCGATTGTTCCTTTCGGCAATCCCGTTTGATTCGGGTGAATAGGGAGACGTCCTCTCATGAATAATGCCATGTTCCTCATAGAATAAGTCAAAATTGTTAGAGAAATATTCACCTCCTCGATCGGACCTAAGTCGTTTGATCTTTTTCTCAAGTTGGGTTTCTACTTCAGCCTTATAGATTTTAAAGCAGTTAAGAGCCTCATCTTTCATTTTCAGCAAGTACACATAGCAAAATCTAGTTGCATCGTCAATCAAGGTCATGAAATATCTTTTTCCACCTTCTGTTAACACGCCATTCATCTCACAAATATCTGAATGGACGAGTTCTAGAGGTGCCAAATGTCTCTCCTCTGCTACCTTGTGAGGTTTTCGAGGTTGCTTAGACTGCACACAACTATGGCACTTAGAACCTTTAACTATGGAGAAATTCGGAATTAAACTCATGGTGGAAAGTCGAAACATAGAGCCAAAATTCAGATGACATAAATGCGAGTGCCAAATAAATGCATCGCTCTCATTTATACCATCTCAAATTAAGTTCACAGACTTATTGCAGTAATCTGAGACTGAAAAACGGAACAAGCCTCCGCACTCATAGCCTTTGCCGATAAATTGTCCACACTTAGACACGACAAATTTATTGGACTCAAACACTACTTTAAAACCATCCCTACACAGAAGGGATCCACTAACTAGATTCTTGCCGATAGTAGGGACATGCTGCACGTTCTTCAGCTGCATGATCTTTCCCGAAGTAAGTTTCAGATCGACCGTGCCAACACCACGAACAGTAGCATGCGACCCATTGCCCATCATCACGGTAGAATCCCGAGCGGTCTGGTAAGAAGAAAACAAGGTAGCATCAGAACACACATGAACATTTGCACCAGTATCAAGCCACCAACTAGTAGATTGAAATACTGAAAAAATCGAGGGTAAAAAATTATACCCACTGGTTTCCACTCCAGCCATGGTGACCGTGTTCATATTCTTCTGCTCAGGTGAAGGCTTTCTTCCTTTGCGGTGTGGGCACTTCTTTGCCCAATGATCAGTAGATCCACACACAAAACAGCCTTGACCTTCCTTGAACTTTTTCTTCTTAAAAGTAGTAGTAGGCTGCGGCTTGGTCTTCTTTCCTTTGCCCTTGCCTTTGCCGTGAGACTTTTGCACCATATTGGCACTAGTCTGGCCCTCAGCAGTCTTAGATCACCCATCCTTGGCCCGAGCTTTCTCCTCAACATCAAGAGATGCTATCAGATCAGACACTGATATCTCCATCCTCTTGTGTTTGAGAGTAGTGGCAAAATCCCTCCATGAAGGAGGCAACTTGGCAATAATGCCACCAGCCACAAACTTGTCGGGTAGATTGATCTTGAGGTGCTCAAGCTCCTTGGCCATGCACTGTATCTCATGAGCCTGCACGACTACAGATTTCCCATCAGTCATCTTGTAGTCATGGTACTGCTCCATGATGTACAGCTCAGCGCCAGCATCTGTGCCGCCATAATCGGCTTCCAAGGCGTCCCACAACATTTTAGCGTCTGTGTGATGAAGGTACACATCCTGTAGGCGTTCTACAAGTGTACCGATCACAGCGCCCACAAAAAGTGTGTTGGCCTCGGTAAAGGCCTTATCCTGTTCAGGGGTAAGAGGCCCCTCAGGTTTGCCCTTGGACACCCACAGCACGTTCATGGCAGAGAGCCACAGAATCACTCTCGTTTGCCATCTCTTAAAATGCTCGCCAGAGAATTTCTCGGGCCTCAGAGCATCAACAAATCCGGCCATAAAACTGAAATTCCTACAATAAGATTTTTGGATTGTTGGAAAAATTAAGAGTTTCAGTTTAGAAATAATCCAAAGATAAATCATGACCACGATGAAAGTTGTGTACAGAAAATGAATAAATCTAAATATGCTCATAACGTAATTTAAGATAAAATATTGCAGCAGCAATACCAACCCTAACCAGATCATACTAGGTATGAAAAGCATAGTTAGGGACAGAGAGCCGTACGTGTCTTGCGTGACTGGAATAACCTTGCAAAGATGACGACGGCGATGAACAGCAACTCCGCACGCTTGACGACGCCGAGTCGCGCCCCACTGACGAGGAGGTAGACGAGCCGTGGTGACGAGGACGTAGAGGACGGCGATGTGGAAGCGTTCGAGCAGTAGCGCAGAGCGCTTCCCAAAAACCTTATTCGCCCTCTCCCGGTGCAGGATCGCTGAGGACGAGGTTCCGGAGACCTGCTCTCCCGATCGCCGGTGCACGCCGACGAACGGGATGAAGTAGCGTACATGGCGGCGCAACAGGCGGGTTGAGGCGTATTGTGCGTTGTAGGTTTTCTGTACGTTGTCCTCCTATCTGTGCCGGCACCCGCGTGTATTTATCAGGAGAACTGCTAGGGTTTTGGTGTCCCAAAACCTAGTCGGTTACGAGTCCCAAAATTCCGCGCTTGAAATCCGTAACAGATTCAAAGTGGCAAAAGGAAGCCGCCGGGCTTTCTACACCCTTTGCCCGAGACCAGAGAGCCGATTCATAGGAAACAATCGGCTCTTTCGCCCGAGTCTGAAGAGCCGATCATGGGGAACGATCGGTTCTTTTACAGCCATAGCAGTTCGCCTGAGACCGAAGAACAATCGGCTTTTTCGCCCGAGACCAGGGAGAGCCGATCGGCTCTTTACCGGATCGGCAAAACGAAGCCGCACGCCTGCAAGGGTTGGATCCGGATTTTGGCGGACCATTCACGAACACGTCGCGTGTGCGCGCCCTTCGCCCGAGCCCGGCGAGGCGAGGCGAGGCGAGCGAGCGCGTGCGTGTTCTTCCTTCTTCTTCTCACCCACACTTGCAACAGCATGGAGAGCATCCAACTATTTAAGTTAGGTTCCCTCCACCTCCACTAGCAAGGTGGGACTAACTTGTTGCCATGCACCTTTGCACTAATGGGCTTTTGACATTTTACAGGAATTATTTGGATTTACATGGGCTAGGCCCAAATATTCCAACAAGGATAACTCCAGCGTATTGTTCGTGTTGCTGGACCACATTAAAATAAAGAAAAGAAAAAACAGATTGGTTACCTAGGGTAAGGTCAATGTTAAGTCCGAAGTAGACTCAAGGTGGGACATGGTGTTAGAAGCTATTGTTCTTGCAATTAATACTATGCTAAAATTTGTGACGTGGGATCCGCTGGCTAAAAAAACCATCCTTATTCTCCAACCGTCCTCTCATCACCTCGCATTTCGAGTGAGCAATGGCATTGGAGAGAGAATCACCGGAGCGGGAAGAGAGAGATTAAATAATTTTTTATCGTCTTATGTTTAACAGTAAGTTATAGATAGCTTGTGGCTCCGCTGCATAAGGGTACGAGTAATATGTATTTCCAAGATGATCTTAAGAAGGAACATTGTGTCAGATGGCTATAACTGGAGCACCTAGTATAATGCGAAAAGTTTGCTGCAATATATATGTGGATTCCATTTATAATTAAAAAGTTATAGCAGCATTAAATGCATATGTTACTTTTTTTTTCCTACATTGTGGCTGCTCTTAGGCTTCACAACCACAACATCCACTCCACACGCTCAAGTTATATTATATTCACTTGCACGCTATAAACATAAGTTTTATTATATTTACTTGCATTCCACGGACTCAAATTTATATTATATTCAATTGCAAGCTCACGGTTCGAAACTTAATTAAACGTCGATTTTAACAGTCGATGTCCACGATGTGTAAGACTCGGTTTTCTTGTCCACAGTTCGATTTTTATAAGACACTTGAGCTGCCCTAGGAGCATCTCAAGTCTTGCAAATATGGACGCCAATAAAGCAGTATTGGGAGAGGCTAATAAACAGAAAAAGAATAATAAATAATTTCGTAAAAACTAAAATGGGATAATTATTACTTCAATGGGAGATTACATGGAATCACCAAAAAGGCTCTTTTTGGTGGGAGACATAATCAAGTTGTTAGGTCCATACAAAGGCCTTGCAACACCAGAGCCCAACAATGGAAGAACCACCTCATTTTGCAATAATGTCTGGAATAGATTAGTTCCTAAGCTACAATTCCTAGAACTATTATTCTTTTGCAGAAAACAAGAATATTTCCCTCAACCAGGTTATTTCAGTAGACCATCTACATCAACTTTTTTAGTTGTCTCTTTCCTAGAAGCCTTTCAACAGTATTAGACTTTAAATGATTATCTATAAAATATGCAATTCAGTAATTTGGAAGACACATGGACATATATTTGGGGGAATAATATCTATAGCTCAAGGGGTGGGGGGGGGGGGGGGCATACAAATACATGAAGGGGCACAGAGATATACACCAGGCTTTCTCATGGCTCTGGAAAAGCTCCTGCCAATTGAAACATAAGGTGTTTTTTCATTCCTGCTCAAAGACAAATTAAATACTAGATCGATGTTGAGGAGGAAAAACATGGTCCTATGTTCTATGCTCCTCCAATGTAGAGGTATCTCTATTTCATCTCTTCATACAATGTCCCTTCTCTAAATTGTCTTGGGCTCCGATTGGTTTGCATGTAAATGATTAACTACAGCTGTATGAACTTTTTTATAACTTCAAACGACAGTTATCTTGCCCCTTCTTCATGGAAATCATGATCTTAATGATGGGAGCATCTGGGTTAAAGAAATGGAGTCATCTTCAAGCAAAAAAGTTCATTCATTACCGACCTGCTAGGCCTACTTCAAACATGAGTTTGCTCTATGCTTCATACCGCAAAAAGAAGATACTTCCTAAGAATCTCTAATTGGCTAGAGTTTCTCTTGTAAACCTTTTTCTTTGTGTTTTACTTGTAAACTTTGTACTATTTTATGACATTCAGGTATTTAGGGTTAAGACATACTAGATTCTAGTATAAAGTGTGTATGTTTGATTTTATGTACGTGTGCTAAAACTTTAATGCAAAGGCAAAAGGATCTTTTGGTAATTCTGGAAAATTTAGGTCCTTTGGTGCAAAATGGGTGAGAATGGGAGGTAAAATCAAAATATATGAATGTTGTTTTACAAAAAGTCAAGAACTTACTTTTAAACCGCAAATAGAGGTGAAACTACCCAAAGGATGCAAGTGTAGTGTAGATTTTAAATAGGATTTCTTTAAAGTTTAAAACTTTGCCAAGTTTTAGGTTAAATTCAAATCCTTGACTCTTTTGAAACTGAACCTTAAAGCAAAGTTGTAGATCTTGTTAAACCCTACACTTTTGCTTTTGGGCACATTTTCATTTGAGCTATGGTTTGAAAGTTAACTAGGCTTTACAGTGGAGTCCCTGCACTTTTGACAAATTGCAGATGAGTCCCCCTTCGTCTACCTCCAGTCCCCTCTCTCTGTTTTCTCTGCGCCCGACCCCTGCCGCCCTCGCCGGCCATGTGCCGAGCACTTGCTGCCCCCACGCCGCTTCCCTCTGCGCCACGTGCCGCCCCAGCACCTGCGCCGCCGCTCTCCACCCCGTGCTGGACCCCTCCCTGCCTCTCCACGTCGCGCCGCCGTTGCCCCGAGCCGCCACGCCTCCTGCCGATTGCCAGCAGCTGCTCCCACGTGGTTGTGCCTTCTTTTGGACCTTGACCACGTCCTGGAGCTCCCCACGGACTCACTCTTGTGCCCGCACACGTGCATTTCCACTGCCTTTCGCTTTCCGGAGCTCTCTACCTTGTCGGAGCCCCGCCACAGCCCTGGCTTCCCGTCGACAGCCGCCTCCGCCGCTTCCCACCCTCGATCCAGTGCTCTAGCAGCACCACCACCACAGCAACCCACTGAAGCTCACAAGCCCGCCCAATTTTGTTCTCCCGCGCCAGATCGCCCGGACCACAGCGCCGGTGAGCTCGAGCTTTCGCCGCCGCTTGGCCTCGCCGTCATCCCGTCGATCCACCGCCTCTTAGCCCCGGCCAAGCACACCACCAGCACCACGTCATCGCGTAGAAGCTGTCTAGCCACTTCCCCACCGCTCTCCTGCCCTCCGGCCACCGGAACACCGTCAACGTCCCTCGAAGCTCCGCCGCCCGCCTCTGTTCGCCGTCGATACGCCGCCTCGGTCCCTCTCTTCCCCAACACCGGCCAGCCCCGTGACCGCCGTGAGCCCCTGAATCTTTTCCCCCACTTGCCCCTCACCGGCGGTGAGCCCCCTCACCGGAATTTGATCGGCCCCGATCGGCTTTCCAGTGTAACCCGACCAAGGACCCAATTGCAAAGATTTGAATCTTTCCAGGGGCCTTTCTGTAGAAAATCAGAACCCCCCTCCCTATTCAAATCAGCCAATTGTAAAATTCATAGGAATTTGTAGAAAAATACAAAAATTGCCAAACCAATTTTTTTGTACTCCAAAAGTTTAACTCTACAACTTTTGTTAGTGGAGTTCAGTTTGAAACCAAATATTTTTAGAGTTATTTTAAAAGTTTAACAAAAGGGTATCTTGTGTGTAACTTTTGCAGGTTAACTTTATTTCCTGTGAATTTTGGTGAGTAGCTTGTTTAGGGTATAAGTGATCTTGTGTGAAACATTCACCTATAGTACTGAACCCTAGTTTGAATTAATTTAAACTTATGCAAATCAAGCTAAAAATAGTTTAAATTTATTCCAGCATGTTACTAAGGTTTTCATGCTTATATCTTTTTACCATGTGATGTTCTGCAACAGAGTGGTCCATTGTAAATATTTTGGGAATTAAAAACACTGTTTTGCTTAAGGTTTGCATTTAAATTTAATTCAAATGCTTTAGTTTCTGTTTTCAGAAAATTATAAAAAATTCACAGTAAGCTCATCCACTAGAAGAGAGCTTACCCACAAAAATTTAAGGCTAGAGCCTTTGTGGATGTCACACCCGATTTATAAGAACATAAATCGAGCAATCATATATGCGCCAGGATCAAGTCACGCATATATACAACAGATTATCAAGATATCACAACACATGTCACGAATAAAACATATAAATTATAAAATGAATATCTTTATTACAACTGAATCAAGAATCATTTCAAGGAATGTGGAAGCGTAAAATGAATACATGAAGAGTGGGGCGCCACAGGGACGTCGACTGGGAGACAAACGCCTAGAAGTCGTCGAAGCCGCTGACGTAGTCCTCCACGTTGCCGGGCACTGAGCAGCAGTCGAAGATATCCGAAATAGAGCAGAAGAGTAGAGAGGCAAGTGTGAGTACAAACTAGTACTCAACAAGTATAACACAAACTATGAGGCTCTAGGCTAGCTGACTCAACTGCATTAGCTTTTAGTCTTGGCAAATTTTATTAAAACCATTTACTATAAGTGGATGAATTACCATAAACCCAAATTGCATAAGAAATTAATCAATAGTAATTAAGAACTACTGAGAACCATCCAAACCAAAACCGCCCGGGGAATCTTCCTAATCAAAGGTTGATAACCCCACTAATCAGACGGAGGATCTGGGCCGCTCATGACTGTGAGCACAACTGATATATCAGTTTTACACTCTCGAGATGTTGCACAACTTTACCCACAAGTCGTGAGCTACACTAGTTGTTCATCACACTTCCTTAGGTGAGATGGCTAGCAAGCACACTATGTCGGGTTTTATCCGGCTGCCCACCGAGGGGTATCCCCAAGGTGGTAGGTTTTGGGTTGGGATGCGCCGAGATCAGGAACTCGAAGGTGCAGACAACACAAGATTTAGACAGGTTCAGGCCGCAATATGCGTAATGCCCTACGTCCTGTATGATGGTTTGTATTGTCTTGATGTTGATCTGGTGATCTTGTGTTTTGAGGGGGTCCCTGCCCGCCCTTATATATCCGGGGGGACAGGGTTACATGAATCCTAGTCTGATACTAACATAAAAATCGTACTCAAGTACAACTCGAGTAGTTTCCTTCTGTATCGACTAGTTCTACTCCGCATGCGGATAGAATACAACATAAATGAGGTACAGGACACGTCCTATCCCCTAGTCCAATACGGACTCCTTGATGTACACAGCCCGTGGCCCCGGGTCTGACAAGCCCCCGAGCTCTTCGTAGCTGAGTACTGCAGACTCTTCGAGTACTTCCGAAGCTGTCTTCGACTTCTTTCGAAGCTCCATCTTGATACTTCTCTTCGAGTACTCTTCTGACTGCATCGAAGCTATGAGGTGCTCATGCCTCGAATTTTTTCTTTTATATGGGGTGCGATGAATAATCGCACTCCATATGGAGTAGCCCCCGAGCCTTAGGTTGAATCAAAGAATCAAGCTGAGGGTCAAACTAGCCTTGAATCTTTCCTTCTTATCCTTCGAGTACTTTCGAAAAATAAGTAGTCGATGCCACGTGTCGTACAGCCCCCGAGCCTTTAGTCCAAATCTTTTGGAAAAAAGGATCCCAAAGGTCATGGCAAAAAAGAGTTCCTTTTGAAAAATAAAGTCTAAGAAGAGGCAATTAGCAAAAATTAGACTCGAAACCCGAAAAACCTCTTTTTTCGGGACAACTAACCCAGAAAAAATGGTGAATCGGGTAACGGCCCAAAAATCTGCCAAAAAACCGCCCTTATCCAATTAATCCCATTGCGCGACGCTTCATCTTACACACAGTAAACCACTGCCTGACCGCTGGTTATTTAACCCCGCGGTCAGTTAGGGTTTTTCCTGTGCCTTCAGATCTGATGCCGCCACCAGAGAAAAACAAAACCCCAATTAGAGTCTGATCTGCCCGAGCCCTTCCGCCGCCCAGCATAGTCGAAGATCTTCGAGCCCGACGCCGCAGCCCCCGAGCGCTTGTGAAAACAACTCGTGGCTGTAAGGATTCGAAATGGCTCCGAAGAAAAACAACCAGAAGGACTTGAAAGAGGCCCAAGCAGCAACCGGAGAATGGGCAATTAGTAAGTGTTCTCGCCATAATCTAGCAAATTTGGTATTGGGGGGTCTGCTTCAGGAACGGGATCTCATCAATTGGCGCCTTCCTCTTCGTGATCCATTTCCCATGGAAAATGTCGATGAGATTGTTTCTTTCTACTCTTTCTCTGAACGGGGATTCGCCCTCCCCACTTGCTCCTTCTTCCGTGGTCTTCTCTACTACTATGGGATTGAGCTGCAACACCTCAACCCGAATTCGATCTGCCATATCTCCATTTTCATCCATTTCTGTGAAGCTTTCCTCGGAATTGAACCACATTGGGCTCTTTTCCACTATCTTTTACGCGTGAAGCCCCAGCCCACCTCAAAAAATCCTTCTGCAATAGGGGGCGCTGCAATCCAGCTTAGGCAACACGCTAGTGACAAATATATATCATACAAATTTCCGTCAAATGTCCCCGGGTGGAAACAACACTGGTTCTACATTGCGAACCATGCCCCCCAACTCCCTGTGCGGTCCGGCAGGCCCCCTATTCAGCGTAGCGAATGGACATTGGAGCCAAATGAAGCCGAGATGGACCAAGTCAAAGAACTGCTCGAGTTGATTGCTGCACACAAAGAGACAGGGGTAACCGGGGCATCAGTGATGCTATCATTTTTCAAACGCCGAGTCCAACCCATTCAGCAGCGCCATACTTTAGGATTCGAGTACTTGGGAACTGAATACCCATCCCGTATGTGCGCAGAAGAGCTTGGGGACGATGCTGCACTTATGCGCGTCAGGCGAATTCTAGTAGATGTGGATGCTGTCCCGTATGTTCCAGCAGGGTTTACAGCCCAGAATCGACCACCAGCAGTAAGTGTTCGACTTCTCGACTTCTTCCCTTGATCTGAAGAGTTAATACTAACTGATTGTCTTAATACAGGATTCATCAGCATTGTATCGGAGTTACCCGCCACACCCCGATCTGCCCCGGCCCTACCATACGCTGCCCAGCGCCGTCAAAGCACAAAAAGAACAAATTGCTGGCAGCGAATCAGCCATGGGCAGCCTGGCGGCTGGGGAGAGGGTGCAAGCCGACGACTCCTCCGGATCATCCGTGGACTGGTCGGACGACGCACCTCTCGTTCCCCGGCGACGTCGGGATATGAGGAAACGCAAAGCCAGCGCCACTGACCTTGCCGGGTAAATGTTTGTCGAACTATAAAAACCGTCGAGTTGTTTTGCTGAACGCCGATGACAACCCTGTCTTGCAGCCCCTCGTCTTCCTTGCCCGACTCCCAGCGCCAAAGGGTAGCCGAAGTGCCCCCCACCAGAAAAGATGCACTAGAAGCCGGGCCCATAGAGGTCGATAGGGCCGATCCGTCACCTTCTGTTGCAGACGATGTAACTATCGCCGTGGTAGGCACAATGTCGGGGCAGCTCACGCCCTCGACTGAAACAGCGCCGCCGCCGGCAATAGGTGCCACGGACATCGCCGTGCCAGAGCTGCCAGCCCCCTCATCCTGTACGCCAACTCCTCCGGCCACAAGTACCGTGATAAAGAAGCCGTTGAAGCTGGTGTGGAGGAAGCCGACAATGATCCGATCCCAGAAGTAAGTAATGCCTTGGACCTTGCCCTTAGCCATGTGTAAAAATCACAGTAAAAATATTGCGATTTTTTCTTGAGCAGATCAACAGCTGCGGTGACGCCCGAACTCGAGTTGGCTCCACCAGCCCCCGAGCCTTCGCCTGGGCAACCCAACGCGCTGGAGCCAGCAGGGAGGGCAGATGTAATCATGCTTGATTCGCCACTACCCGAGCCCCAGCACACAGAACCCGAAGCCCCCGGCAATGAGCAAGTCGAGGCCGCCACTGCCGTACCCGTCGACGGTGCAGGTAAATGATCCCACTGCCTTCTGCCACAATCATTGCTATATTAACACTTGTCCTTTGCAGGGACCCCGCAGCCGTCAGCCTTGGAGGGTGCGGGTGTTTCTTGCGAGGCACCCGGGTTGCCAACCCCTGTAGGGGAGAACACTGATATACTCCAAGAGATGCACCTCCCAGGGGATGATCTGAGCCGCCTGCGCCAAATGATCAAGGCGATCGACTCATTTGCTCTGGTAAATCTTGTCTAAACCACTGGTAACTGTATGATTAAGTCGATTTTCTCTGACGCCCAGGAACATGTAGGACATGAACCAAAAATCTTCAACGAAGCTGGAAGAGTCCACCAGGCGTATCGACGAGCTGATGCAGGAGCGAGCCGGCTTCGAGCAGAATATCATCGAGCTCCAAGGCCGACTCAAGGAGCAGCGGAAAACCCATCAAGGTATGTTGAATTCAATTCTCGAAGTCATACCCATAGTTGATAACTTCATTATCTGAAACCTGCGTATCATCGCAGAACTTAAACAGCTCTTAAATTATAAAGAAGGATTGCTTACTGAGTTGAAGAACATGCTATATCGCCGCGCAGATGAAGTCGAGGGTCTGCGGAAGGTGATGGCCGACACGGAGAAGCAACTCGTCGACTGCCTCCAGCAGATCAAGACTTTGGGCGAGGAGAAAGAGCAGCGCCAGAAGGAACTCGATGATCTGAAGGTGGCAGCTCAAGAACTCGTAGAGATGGTGGATCCTCGGGAAGACAGTGCTGAAGATGGGCCACCACTACTTGATCGACTTCGCGGGGCGCCACAAAAGATCCTCAACTTTGTCACCGAGGCTGCCACATCTTACGTGGGCCATGCCTTAGGCCTTGTAAAGTCCTTCTGGCCAAAGGCGCGGCTAGAAGTACTCGCGGAGGGTGCAGCTGCTGATTGTACTGATGAAAGCTTCCGCGAGTATTTGCTAGAGGTCCGGCCTGTAGCTGAAAAAATTGTTGGAAACATGGTCCAGGATTGAACCGTTAGTGCTTAAGACTTTTGTAATATAAGAAACCACTTTTGTTCCTTTGTAGCCGTATGTGCAGACGAAGAGCCCCATCTGCTTTGGAGCATAGGCGTGCTACCTCGGAATGCATCGACTCAGAGAGTAGTCGATTTAGCCCTTCTCGAGAGCTCATCGGGTGAGCTAAATAAGATCCTGCCAAAAAGGATCCACTCGGACCCGGAACGCGCAGTCTGTGGCGCGGCGACTAGGATGCTCATGGCAAACAGTCGAAAACTACCCTTAGGTGTAACCACCGCAGGAGTAGCCAAACGAGTTAGATAGAACCCGAGCCAGACGGGCCTAACCAGTTTGAAAGAAACACGATTAGCATCGCGACGACCCATGTGCCGCTGGCAAGTAGTCGATTTTATATAAAATTGAAGCGTGGCCAACAGCCGCCACCGTTATATTCAAGAATTTACATTTCGGGTTGTGTGGCACAAAGCCGCCAAATCGACCCAGAAAAGTAAAACTTGCCATTGACGCATACAGAAATTGGACACGGGTCTGCTTAGGGGTAGAACCGTCGCAGGTGCTGGATGTTCCACGAGTTGGGTACATCCTAACCATCGGGGTGCCGAAGTTGATAAGATCCCGGTCTTGTAACCCTCTTGACAATGAACGGTCCTTCCCATCTTGAGTTAAGCTTGTGCAAACCCGACTCGTCCTGAACGCGACGAAGGACAAGGTTGCCAATGCTAAACGACCGTTCCTTAATGTTGCGATCATGATATCGCCGGATTCCCTGTAGGTAACGGGCTGACTGAACGAGAGCAGAGCAGCGAGCCTCTTCGACAGAGTCCAACTCCAGCTGTCGTGCTTCGTCCGCCTCGCCTTCTTTATACATCTCAACCCTTGGGGATTTCCACATGATATCTGCTGGGAGAATCGCCTCGGAGCCGTAGACAAGAAAGAACGGGGTCTGCCCTGTGGCTTTTGAAGGTTGAGTCCTGAGCCCCCAGACGACGTGTGGCAACTCGTAAATCCACTTCCCGCCCTTTTTGCTGTTGGCATCGTAAAGTCTCTTCTTGAGGCCGTCAATAATCAAACCATTCGCCCGCTCGACTTGCCCATTAGCCCTTGGGTGAGCCGCCGAAACATATTTAACCTCGATGGATGAGTTTTCACAGAATTACCAGAATTGGTTGGCCGTGAAATTTGAACCCAAGTCAGTGATAATAGTGTTGGGGAAGCCGAAACGATGTAAGATGTCGGAGATGAAGTCGACCACCCTGTCTGGAGTAAGCTTGGCGATCGGCTTGAACTCGATCCACTTGGTGAACTTATCGATAGCCACCAGAACATGAGTAAAACCTCCTGGCGCCGTTGTGAAGGGCCCAATCATGTCGAGGCTCCAGCAAGTGAACGGCCAGGAAGGCGGTATAGTGATGAGGGTGTGGGCCGGGACATGAGTTTGCTTACCGAAGAACTGGCAGTTCTGACATCGTCGCACCAGATCTTCGGCGTCGGACACGGCGGTAGGCCACCAGAAACCGGCTCGGTATGCTTTGCCGACCAGCGACTTTGACGCGGCATGGTTACCACACACGCCCTCGTGTATCTCTCGCAATATGTCCAGACCGTCTTCTGTTGTGACGCACTTCATGAGTACTCCGGATCGTGCGCCGCGCCGATAAAGTTTGTCTTCGACTAGGACAAACCCCTTGCTCCGTCGCATGAGGCGGGCGGCGGCAGCGCTTTTGGGGTCCATCCCGGCCGGTAAGACGAGATCTCGGATGAAGTCGACGAAAGGTCCTCTCCAGTCCTCACCGACCAGCAGTACCTCCCGTTCTGGCTGTACGGAGCCAGTGGCGGTGGAAACCGGTGGTGAAGGGCTGATGGACGGGTGCGTCAGCTCCTGAACGAATACCCCTGCTGGGACTTGTGCTCGGGTTGATCCCAGCTTAGATAAGGCATCGGCAGCGACATTGTGTTCCCGCAGCACATGATGAACTTCTAGGCCAGAAAATTTATTTTCTAGCTTGCGTACTTCTTGTACATAGGCTTCCATGGTCTCCTTGTTGCAGTCCCACTCCTTGTTGACTTGCTGAACGACCAAGAGTGAATCGCCATATACAAGTAGTCGCTTGATCCCTAGTGATATCGCCAAACGGAGCCCGTGAAGCAACGCTTCATACTCGGCTTCATTGTTGGATACCTCCCAGAGAATTTGGAGGACGTATTTGAGTTGTTCGCCTCTTGGGGAAATGAATAAAACTCCAGCGCCGCCGCCATCGAGCTTGAGAGAACCATCGAAGTACATGGTCCAATGCTCTGGCTTGTCAACTGGAGTTGAGACTTGATTTTCCCTCCACTCAGCCATGAAGTCGACTAGAGCTTGGGACTTGATTGCAGTGCGTGGCTTGAAGTCGATCGACAAAGCCCCTAGTTCCACTGCCCATTTTGAAATACGACCCGTGGAACCTTGGTTGTGTAGGATATCCGCCAACGGGTAGTCTGTGATCACGACGATCTGGTACTCTTCAAAGTAGTGGCGTAATTTCCTCGAAGTAATCAATATGCCATAGAGAAGCTTTTGGACCGCTGGGTAGCGCACCTTAGACTCTGAGAGTACTTCACTGACAAAGTACACGGGCCGCTGCACGCCAAAAGCATGGCCTTCCTCGGAGCGCTCGACAACAATAGCACTGCTAATAACGTGGGTAGTTGCCGCAATGTAAAGTAAAAGGGTCTCACCCGGCAATGGTGCTGTGAGGATCGGGGGCGACTGTAGGTGTTGCTTGAGATCCTGCAGAGCCCGCTCGGCTTCCTCTGTCCAGTGAAACTTGTCCTGACGCTTTAAAAGTTTGAAAAAAGGTAATCCTCTCTCCCCGAGCCGGGAGATGAATCTGTTGAGAGCTGCCATGCAACCTATAAGTTTCTGTACATCTTTGATTGTGGCAGGTGCCTCCATATCAGTGATGGCGATAATCTTTTCAGGGTTGGCCTCAATGCCCCGGTTACTGACTATGAACCCGAGCAGTTTTCCTGACAAAACACCAAAAACGCACTTGGTCGGATTAAGCTTCCATCGGTACTTCCGTAGGCTGGCGAAAGTTTCCTCCAGATCCGTGATGAGGCCCTCGGGACTTCAAGTTTTCACGACCACGTCGTCCACGTAGGCCTCCACGTTCCGGTGTAACTGATCAGCGAAGCACATCTGAATTGCCCGCTGATAGGTGGCGCCAGCGTTCTTCAACCCGAAAGACATCGTCTTGTAGGCATAAGTCCCAAACGGGGTGATGAACGCGGTCTTGATCTGGTCTTCTTCCTTGAGAGCGATCTGGTGGTAGCCTGAGTAACAATCAAGGAAACATAACAATACGCAACCTGCAGTCGAATCGACTACCTGATCGATGCGAGGGAGCCCAAAGTGATCCTTTGGGCAATGCTTGTTGAGATCGGTATAGTCGACACACATTCTCCATTCTTTGTTCTTTTTTAAAACAAGGACGGGGTTAGCCACCCACTCTGGGTGGATTACTTCTTTAATGAATCCAGCCGCGAGGAGTTTAGCTATTTCCCGTTTGATAGCCTCCCGTTTATCAGGGGCGAAACGACGAAGTCGTTGCTTCTTTGGTACAGCCTATGGGTACACATTAAGACTATGCTCGATCAGCTCCTTGGGCACCCCTGGCATATCCGATGGCTTCCATGCGAATATGTCTCGGTTAGCCTGCAGGAAACTGACGAGCGCGAGTTCCTATTTGTCACCCAAGCCCGCGCCGATGATGGCTGTCTTAGATGAATCGCCTTCTTGGAGCTGGATCGTCTTGAGAGCCACCTCGCCCGTCGACTTGACGCCCGATTGACTCGCCTTCTTCGTCGGGATGTCCAGCTCAGCTTGAGAGAGTTGCTGTGCGGCCGCGAGTACTTCTGCGGAAGCATCTGGCACGTGGGAAGTCGATGCATACTGGATGGCCTCTTGGTTACAATCATAGGACTTCTTCAAGTCGCCTCGGAGCGTGAGCACACCGTTACGTCCTGGCATCTTGAGAAGTAAGTAGACATAATGTGGCACCGCCATGAACTTGGCGAGCGCCGGCCGCCCCAGTATGGCGTGGTAGGAAGATTCGAAGCTGGCCACCTCGAACTTGATGAACTCGGTACGATAGTTCTCCCTCGTCCCGAAAGTGACTGGAAGAACAACTGTCCCAAGCGGATGCGCGGCATTGCCAGGAACAATACCATAAAAAGGAGCTTTGCTCGGAGTAAGCTTGTTGGTGAGGTCCAGACCCATCTTCTTTAGTGTACTGGCAAAGATAAGATTGAGCCCGCTCCCGCCATCGATAAGAACCCGAGTAAGCTTGACTTCTGCGACCACGGGATCCAGCACCAGTGGGAACTTCCCAGGCTCGGAAAAGCTAGTCCATTGATCATCACGGGAAAACGATATGGGGACCTCCGACCATCGGAGTGGTCGTGGTACCGCTGGTTCAACGGATAGGACCTCTCATAGCAGCAACTTCTGTTCCCGCTTGGAGCAAAAATCTTCGTCACCGCCAAAGATAACATTGACGGTTTTGGAGGCATCCTGGAACTTAGGCGTCTCAGATTTGTCCTCCTGTTCCTCGTCTTCGGGCTCTTTGCCCGTCGACTTGTTCTTCTTGCCGTTCCCAGGAGAGCCGAAGGCGCGCTTGAGCTGAAAACAGTCGATCACTGCGTGTTTGGAGTTGACACACCACGGGCACTTCTTCTGCAGGAGTTTTTCAAACTGCTCCTGCGTGGTTGACTTCTTGCCCCGCGAAGGACGGTCCACATCCGCGACGAGATCGTCTGGCTTGCGTTTTCGGGAAGAACCCGAAAAATCCCGCTGGCCTTTGTCTGCCCGGTTGTCGTTGTTGCGCTTCTGGTTGAGGTCGGTACGTCTTGGAAACCTCTCGCGCATCTTTTCTTCTTGTTCAGACCAGTCGTGCATCATGTCGCGTAAACCTGCAACCGTCTTTGGCCTGTTACGCCCAAAATCACGATATATACCTGGGTCAGTGAGGCCATTGTAGAAGCAGTCGATAATGTCCTCTTCTGAGATGTTGGCGATGGTGGCCCGCACATCGAAAAAACGGCGGGTGTAAGATCGGAGGAGTTCATTGCGCTCTTGCTTGCACTGGGCGAGGTCGTGCCGGGTTCCTGCTCGAGATATGGCCCCCTGGAAGTTGTCGATGAAGACCTTCTTGAGGCCTTCCCAGGAGTCGATAGAATCGTTGGGGAGACTTTCCAGCCAAGTCAACGGTGCAGGCTCCAAAGCCATCGGAAAGTAGACGACCTTGGTAGTATTGGAGCCGCCAGCCACCTCAATGGCAGTAGAATAACAGCGGAGCCATTGTTGGGGTGCCTGCTTGCCGTCATACTTGGTAATGCCAATTGGCTTGGAACCCTCCGGGTACTTGTAGTTGTTGAATCTCGCAGTGAATGCGGGGAAACGATCGCTGCAGTCAGCATCGTCTCGCTCGACTACCTCGCGCTCCCGTCGCCTCGAGTCGAGGACTGACCGGGCATCGCGCCCCTCATTGATCTTCTGGCGAAGATCAGGTTGGTGACGTGGAGGGTTGGGCTGCCTCGGGTTGTTTGCCGGAGGTGGCTGTCGCCTCCCACCGGTGATCTGGCTTCCACCCACGCCATCATTGTTGTTGCTGCGTTGGGGTCGCAGGCGATGACCCGTTGTCCGACTTGGGGTCTGGCTTCGGCTGTCTCCGACGTGCTCGTCCCTGACGAGCGATGCCGGAGCCTGCCGGTCCAACTGGACCCACGCCCGTTGGGCGTAGATGAGTGCTTGTCGGACGTTGGGGTCGTTGCTTCGCTCGAGTAATGCTGTTACCCGAGCGATGTTGGCCACAGGAGTCCTGAAGCCACGTTCATCTGCCGCGGCGAATTCGGTGTCGAGTTCGCGCTGTGCAGAACGTATGCGCTCGTTGGCGCGCCTTCTGCGAACCGCACGAGCTCTGTTCCTTGCACGTCGCGCGTCGCGCTCGGCGTCGTTCTCGTTCTCGGCCTCAGCGGTGTCTTCATCTTCTGAGATTCCGTCAAGTGCGCCAATGGGGATGAGGGCGTCGTCGTCCCCTTCTTCCGCCATCTGGACTTGGTGAGTTGCGAGTTCGTCGGAAGGGGCTTCGACTAGCTCAGTCGAGCCCTCGGATATGGCAGCCAACACCCTGCCCTCCTGAAAAGGCAAAGGCTCAAGATGGGCTACCAATCGGTCTTCATGTCCGAGTGAATCGGACAAGTTCATCCCCCTCCAATGAACAATTCGTCCTTCGGAGGTGGTGGTAATCATCAGCCCGCAAGCGGCAAGGTGATCCTCGGCCTCCCGGCATGCGGTGGCCCCGGAACCTCCAGCCTAGAGCAAAGATTCCAAGTCCTTTTCCAACGTGGAAAAAGGAACAGTAGAAACAAACGCTGCCTCGGTCTCCCTGGCAGAGTCAGAAAACGGCAACTCGTCGAGATTATCGACAAAGTCGTCGAGCCTTGTGGCGAGTGTCTTTAGCTTGAAGGTGTCGTCGACGGTGTGCCGACGGAAACCGCCTGCGCCGTTGGCAATGCAGACCCACGAGCCAAAAACAAAGGTCGTGCCCTCAAGGAGCACGGGACTGGGGAACTTGAAAATCGCCATCGAGTTCTCCAGCGGATCTCTAATGCGCACCCCTACCTGGCGCGCCAGCTGTCGGGTTTTATCCGGCTGCCCACCGAGGGGTATCCCCAAGGTGGTAGGTTTTGGGTTGGGATGCACCGAGATCAGGAACTCGAAGGTGCAGACAACACAAGATTTAGATAGGTTCAGGCTGCAATATGCGTAATGCCCTACGTCCTGTATGATGGTTTGTATTGTCTTGATGTTGATCTGGTGATCTTGTGTTTTGAGGGGGTCCCTGCCCGCCCTTATATATCCGGGGGGACAGGGTTACATGAATCCTAGTCTGATACTAACATAAAAATCGTACTCAAGTACAACTCGAGTAGTTTCCTTCTGTATCGACTAGTTCTACTCCGCATGCGGATAGAATACAACATAAATGAGGTACAGGACACGTCCTATCCCCTAGTCCAATACGGACTCCTTGATGTACACAGCCCCGTGGCCCCGGGTCTGACACACTACGAGACCGTTACAAAGGATCACGTTGGTAAGGTGTAACCGCTAAGGATTCTGGATCAACGATGATGGGGCCCACCTCCAGGGGTACAAGACACACAGCACAGACCAAGCTGGAGGAGCAGGAACCATTGAAGCTTACCACCCCTCTTGCCCCCGCAGGTAAGTTACTCCCGAACCAACACGACCTAATTAGTAAGTCAAGACCGTCCCATTCCAGTCTTGTGCTAGCGCGGTTGTCCCAGGTTGTCGCTCTATGAACCGGTCCTTATGGAGAGTGGCCAACCAAGCACTAAGCACTGTGCTGGCCCCCTAAACTAGGTTTCTATCAAAAATATCTTTTAAGGAGACGTGAGCCGCTCAAGCACACAGCACAGAGGGTCACTTTCAGGATTAAGTTGCACAAGACCATTAGTCAAATTAATTAACAAGGACCAGGTGTGTTATAGCGCAGCAACCTAGCACAACTAACCATAATGCAACCCAAAGGATATATATAAGGATAAAGGTGGCTAGGAAATCCTTATAGGCATACAGAATTAAAATGCAGTATGAAATTGCATTAAAAAGTGATAGGAGGTTCATGTTATACTTGCCTTCCTCGTACTCTCTCGGCTGCTGCTCGAACTGCTCGGAAGATGGCTGCTCCTGGTACTCGTCCAAAGGCTTCGCGTCTACTCACGATCATCAAGCATAGTCCACACATACACATTCATGCAAACAAGTACAAAAGATAAGAAACAGTACAACATTACAGAAAAACAGCACACGAAACTATGCTAGAACTATTCTACGCGTTACAACGATCGCGTGGACATAAAGAACACCTAAAACGGAGCTAGGACGCGAAAACTACGCTTAAAACCAGGTCCAGGGACCTATTTGTAAGAAAACCGGAGGTTCTAAGGGGTTCTGCGCAAAACTGAGGGACCTAAACGCAATTAAACCCTAGACTCAGGGTCTAACATGCTAAAACCTTAAGGCTGGACGGCGGGTTCAAAATCCAAAGAGCTCAAGGGCCTGAACGAATAAAACAGGGCTTAAACGTAAATACTTTTGAACTAAAGAGGACCGCGGGTTGATTCTTGAAAAGCGCAGGGGCTCTTTAGCAAATCTGGTAGACTGAACCGGTACGCTTTAATCTGGACCGCCAGATCTAGCATCTACGGCCCAGATTAGATCCTAACAGTGAAGGGGTACGCGCTCACCACGGCCACCCGATCCAAATCGAACGGTCCCGCCCTCTACTTAAACGAATCTAATCCAGATCGCCCGTTCTAAATCTGACGGCCCTGCCTCTCCCTCAACCCGAACCGGTATCGCTTGACCCGAACCACCAGATCTCGATCGCACGGTTCCGATCAAACGGCGCTAGATCTAATCCTAGGCATCCATCTCCGATCGAACGACACAGCGCAAAAGGGAAGAAGGGGGCTGGCGCTGCGACGCCGGCGGCAACCTCCGCGGCGGTGCGGCTCGGGACTCGCCGGAGCTCGGCATTCCCGCCGCTCCGGGGGTCAAAACTTCACGACTTCAGGCCCGGGAGCACCACCGCGGCACGGGGAAACGATCTAGGGCTACGGCTGGGCCTAGAGGAGCTCGGCTTCGCGCGCGACGGTGAGGGGCGGCTGACATCACCAGCGAGCGGCGTTCCAGGGGCTACGGCCTGCCAAAGACTACGGGGTCCGGCGCAAAAGAACCAGGGAAAGGAGGGGAGGCTCACCAAGGGCTCGGGATGGCCGGAACTGCCGCGGAAGGTGGTCATCGACAATGGCCGTGCGGCGGAGGCGGCGACGCTCGCGGAGGACGGCAGTGCCGAGGTGGCCGGGCCCTCTGGGTTGCGGGAAACGGTCCGGGAGGCTCCTGCGATGATGTAGAGGGGGTTAAGAGGGCGCAAAGATCACCGGCGGCGAGGAATTCAAGGGCGGAGTGGGATACCGGCGGCGGTCCTCGACTCGATTCCGGCACGGGTAGGGCTCGGGGTGGAGGGGGAAGGACTCGAGGAGCTTCCTGGCGTGACGGCGGAGCCGCTGCGAGCCTCGGCTGGGGCTGGGATGCACCGGAGCGACCGGCCCACGACGGAGCAGGGGCTCTGCACGGCGGAGCAAGTGGGCGGCGGCGCTAGGGCTTCGGTGGCGTCTGCAGCGGTGAGGGTAGGGAGCAGAGGAAGTTGGTGATCCTATTTGAAGGGCGGCGAAGTACCCTTGGCGTGCGGGCCCAGCGTGAAGAGATCGCCGGAGATCTCGGGCCGTTGTGCGCCGGGGAGGAAGGAGGAGAGGGGGAAGAAGGGCGCTGACCGGTGGGACCGCGCAGCCAGAGAGAGGAAGGAGGGAGAGCGGCCCGTGGGCGGCTGCGCGCTGAGCTAAGTGAGCTGGGCCGGGAGTGGCCCACGCGGGAAAAAGAAGAGGGAAAGGGTGCTGGGCCTCGGGGGCTTGGGCTAGGGAAGAGAAGGAGAGAGAGGGGTTTTGGGCTGGTGGGTGCTTCCTTTCCTTTCCCCTTTTCTTTCTTTTCTTCTACAAACTATTCCAAATCAAATTGAATTCAAAAGAGGTTTGAATTCAAATCCATCTACTCAAACAACCAAAGAAATGCACCAGCATAAATGCACAAACAAGTCGATCCTATAGTTAATTTTTATTCACTTGAGTTATAAATTACTTTAGATGCAAGATAAATCAAGAAAAACTCTAGAAATTTTATTTAAGCCCAAATGAATTCATTAAAATTTAAGGAAATTACATTAGGATGTTACAAACCTACCCCCCTTACAGGAATCTCGTCCCGAGATTCGGATAGGCTAGCTAGCAAAGAGATCGGGATATGTCTTCCTTAGCTCATCTTCTCGCTCCCAAGTAGCCTCATCCTCCGTGTGGTGACTCCACTGAACACGGCACATCTTGATCCTCTTGTTTCTGGTAACTCTCTCAGAGGTCTCCAGAATCTTCACCGGATGCTCGATGTAGGTCAGATCCTCCTGCACATCCAACCCTTCTATCGGTGCTTGCTCTTCTGGCACCCTCAAGCACTTCTTCAGTTGAGACACGTGAAACACATCGTGCACTCCTGAGAGACTGGGAGGTAACTCCAAACGATATGCCACCTCCCCTTTCCGTTCCAACACCTTGAACGGGCCGATGTATCGAGGAGCTAGTTTCCCTCTTACATTAAACCTGCGGATTCCTCTCATCGGCGAGACCTTCAGGTATACATGATCACCCACTGCAAAGGTCAGATCTCGACGACGAACATCCACGTAGCTCTTCTAACGAGTCTGTGCGACCCTCAGGTTCTCTCGCACCTGCTGTGCCAACTGTTCGGCCTCCTCAACAATATCTAGACCAAACACCTGCCTCTCACCAATCTGATCCCAATACAGCGGAGTCCTGCACTTCCGACCATACAGGGCCTCGAAAGGGGATTTCTTCAGACTGGCCTGATAACTATTGTTATAAGAGAACTCTGCATACGGCAGGCACTTATCCCAGCTGGTACCATACTGAATAGCACAGGCCCGAAGCATATCCTCCAACACTTGGTTGGTTCTCTCTGTTTGCCCATCTATCTGAGGATGATAAGCGGTACTGAAGTGCAGCTTCGTATCCAACAAATCATGCAACTGCTCCCAGAACCGCGAAGTGAACTGAGATCCTCGGTCAGATATGATCTTCTTCAGAACACCATGCAGACAAACAATCCTGGAGATGTACAACTCTGCGAGTCTAGTGCCGGAGTAAGTAGTGTTCACCGGAATGAAGTGGGCAACCTTCGTCAACCGGTCCACTACTACCCATATGGAGTTGTACCCTTTCTGAGTACGAGGCAAGCCAACAATGAAGTCCATAGTGATTTCCTCCCATTTCCACTCTGGAATCATCAACGGCTGCAATAGACCTGCCGGCCTCTGATGCTCTGCCTTGACACGCTGACAAGTGTCACAGATAGCCACATACTCCGCAACGGAACGCTTCATTCCATACCACCAGAATCGTTCCTTGAGATCATAATACATCTTCGTGCTGCCTGGATGAATAGAATACGCTATATTATGAGCTTCACTCAGAATCAACTTCCTGAGGTCGTTCACATCCGGCACACATATACGACCCTTGTACCACAAGGTACCCTGATCATCCTCTCTGAAATGAGGGGCTTTGCCAATCTTGAGCAACTCACGAATCTCTTGTAGCTTCTTATCTTCCTTCTGATGCTGCCTGATCTCTGCCTCTAACGTGGGTTCTGCCTCGAATGATGCACTCAAGGTGTGATGCAAGAAACCCAGACTCAGCTGCTCAAACTCCTCACATAACTCTGGAGGCATCTGAAAAGCGACAGCCATATTGACATAGCTCTTCCTGCTCAGAGCATCTGCTACTACATTAGCCTTGCCTGGATGATAATGAATCTCCAGGTCGTAATCCTTGACCAATTCTAGCCATCTTCTCTGCCGCATGTTCAGCTCACTCTGAGTGAAAATATACTTGAGGCTCTTGTGATCGGTGTAAATGTCACACCTCTGCCCAAACAGGTAATGCCTCTATATCTTCAGAGCATGCACAACGGCAGCTAACTCCAGATCAGGAGTGGGATAATTCAGCTCGTGCCGGCGCAGCTGCCGCGAAGCATAAGCTATAACTCTGCCTTCCTGCATCAGAACGCAACCAAGACCATCCCTCGAAGCATCACAATACACTGTGAACCTCTTGCTCTGGTCTGGCAGAGTAAGGACTGGCGCTGTAGCCAACCTCTTCTTCAGCTCCTCGAAGGCCTTCTGACGCTCATCAGTCCAAGAGAAATTCACACCCTTCTCTAGCAAGGAAGTCAAAGGCTTCGCAATCTTGGAGAAATTCTCAATGAACCTCCGGTAATAACTTGCTAAGCCTAGAAAAGAGCGGACTTCCTTCACTGTCTGCGGTACCACCCAGTCAAGCACATCCTTCACCTTTCTGGGGTCCACAGCAATACCTCCCTTGGAGATGATATGACCGAGGAACGGAACCTCGTCAATCCAGAATTCGCACTTGCTGAGCTTGGCATACAGCTTGTGCTCTCTGAGTCTCTGCAACACAAGCCTCAGATGCTTCTCATGCTCTGCTTCTGACTTGGAATATATCAGGATATCATCAATGAATATCACCACAAAGGTGTCCAGATAATCCATGAAAACCTTGTTCATCAGATGCATGAAGAAAGCCGGAGCATTGGTCAAGCCAAAGGACATGACCGTATACTCGTATAGCCCGTACTTGCAGGTGAATGCCGTCTTCTGGATATCCTCAGGAAGAATCTTCAGCTGATGATAACCCGAACGCAGATCAATCTTCGAGAATACACAAGCACCCTGAAGCTGATCAAACAGATCCTCAATGCGAGGCAATGGATGCTTGTTCTTGATAGTGACTGCATTCAGATCCCGATAATCGACGCACATTCTCTTCGCGCCATCCTTCTTCTCTACCAGCAAGACAGGAAAAGCCCAAGGAGAGAAGCTGCGACGAATATAGCCCTTGGCTAGCAACTCGTCGATAGTCTTCTTAACTTCCTCATGCTCAACAGGTGCCATACGATAAGGCCTCTTAGCAATAGGAGCTGTGCCAGGTAAGAGTTCAATAGAAAACTCAATGTCGCGATCAGGCGGCATACCTGGCAAATCATCCGGGAAGACATCCGAGAATTCAGATACCACGCGAATACCATCCGTGGGTCTAGCCTCCATCTGATGAAGAAATCCAGAAGGCTCCGTGGCACCAACAGTAACCTCCTGACCATCCGGTGTTGACAGAAGAACCGTCCTCTGAGCACAATCTATTCGGACTCCCCACTTAGCAAGAGTCTCCATCCCGAGGATCACATCAATACCCTTGGTGTCTAGCACCATCAGATTTGCACTGAACTATATCCCCCTTATGGCAACACTGACTCTGGGACAGAAGACATGAGACCTCAACCGTCCCCCCGGTGAAGATACCAACATGCCCCTCTTTAACGTGCTAGTATGAATACCATGATGCTCAACAAAAGACTAGGTGATGAAAGAATGTGTAGCACCAGTATCAAAAAGCACTGTAGCAGGATGGGTGTTGACTATAAACGTACCAATAACCACGTTGGGAGCCTCGGCCGCTGACTCGGCCGTCACGTGGTTCACCCTGCCCTGAGCTAGGGCCTTGGGCGGTGCTGCACGCCCCTGCTGTCCTGGTTGCGCCTTCCGAGGGCAGGCGTTGGCGTAGTGCCCCGGCTCGCCACAGTGGAAGCACACTCGCGGAAATGCAGCGGCCTGCTGCCTGGCAGGGGGAGTGGGCACTCCCTGCCTCGGAGCTGGTGAAGCCGGAGGCGCTGGAAGCCTCTGTCCCTGTACTGCTTGCTGCGGAGGATGGGGAGGAAACTGCTGCCGCTGCTGGGGCGGCCTCAGCTGCTGCTGCTGCTGTGGATGCTGATAGCGGGGACGAGTGTTGCTGCCCGAAGAGGATGGAGCCATCTTCCTCTTCTTATCCTCAATCTCCCGGCGCTTACGCTCGGTGTTGAGGGCAGCATCAACCAGTTGGTTGAAGTTGTCGAAGCGGTGATTCAGCAGCGCATATTGGATGTGATCATCCAGTCCCTCCTTGAAATACTCCTGCTTATCACTATCACGAGCGATGTCAGCAGGGGCATAGCGGGCCAGCTGAAGGAAACGGTCACGGTACTCCGTCACCGTCATAGATCCCTGAAATGACAACACAGATAACAAGGATAGGAATTGCTCAACATGTCAGGCTTACGGAAGAGATTAAGGATGGATCGAAGCTCAAAAGAAATTGCAGAGAATTCCCTTCAATTTTACCTGCTTAAGGGCACGGAACTCCTTCTGCTTCATCTTCATAATCCCCTCGGGAATGTGGCGGTTCCTAAAGCGCTCACGGAACTGATCCCACGTGAGAGCATCACGATCCCTAGCGGGGGCAAGAGGGGTGGTAAGCTTCAATGGTCCCTGCTCCTCCGGCTTGGTCTGTGCTGTGTGTCTTGTACCCCCGGAGGTGGGCCCCATCGTCGCTGATCCAGAATCCTTAGCGGTTACACCTTACCAACATGATCCTTTGTAACGGTCTCGTAGTGTGCTTGCTAGCCATCTCACCTAAGGAAGTGTGATGAACAACTAGTGTAGCTCACGACTTGTGGGTAAAGTTGTGCAACCTCTCGAGAGTGTAAAACTGATATATCAGCTGTGCTCATAGTCATGAGCGGCCCAGATCCTCCATCTGATTTGTGGGGTTATGAACCTTTGATTAGGAAGATTCCCCGGGCGGTTTTGGTTTGGATGGTTCTCAGTAGTTCTTAATTACTATTGATTAATTTCTTATGCAATTTGGGTTTATGGTAATTCATCCACTTATAGTAAATGGTTTTAATAAAATTTGCCAAGACTAAAAGCTAATGCAGTTGAGTCAGTAGCCTAGAGCCTCATAGTTTGTGTTATACTTGTTGAGTACTAGTTTGTACTCACACTTTCCTCTCTACTCTTCTGCTCTATTTCGGATATCTTCGACTGCTGCTCAGTGCCCGGCAACGTGGAGGACTACGTCAGCGGCTTCGACGACTTCTAGGCGTTTGTCTCCCAGTCGACGTCCCTGTGGCGCCCCACTCTTCATGTATTCATTTTACGCTTCCGCATTCCTTGAACTAATTCTTGATTCAGTTGTAATAAAGATATTCATTTTATAATTTATATATTTTTATTCGTGACATGTGTTGTGATATCTTGATAATCTGTTGTATATATGCGTGACTTGATTCTGGCGCATATATGATTGCTCGATTTATGTTCTTATAAATCGGGTGTGACAGTGGATTTCAAAATAAAAATCAAACTTGTTAACCTAATTCTATTAAATCAAGTAATTTGATATTAAATTAAAGTACACCTAGTAAATTTTAATTCAAATCTCCTATTTTATGAAGTTGTATTTATCAATTGGTTGGATTGCAACTTTATCGTGAAATAAAATACTTAACTCAAGAACCATCTAATTCAAATCATTGCATATCATGTAGAGTCAGCAACATTCGACGACGGAGACTTCGAGCTAGTCCTGGAAACTGAGCAAGGATTTTCTCAAGATCTTGCGAACGTCGCCGCGATTAAAATTGAAGCCCTGAACCAAAGTTCGGAAGACCTTGACATCCCTGCCCCTAGCCCCGCTCAAGAAGGCAAGCCCCGATGCATAACCCAATACTTTAAATTACTACACTTATACAGTTTTATACTTATGTAATAATATTATGCATTACGTCGAGGAGTTGAAATGGAACCCTAGATGCAGGAATCCTAGTAACCTATGTATTGAGCCTGAGTCTATATCGAATAGATGCTCTGCTAATAGGACCTGCAGAAGTCGAGTGATTTCCTGTCACTCGCGCGAGATAGGAGTTGAATGTTTACTATTCTGCAATCACTATAAGGATGATGGACGGGGTCATGTGCAGTATCGTGACTTGGAAGGTTACCCTGTCTGTGTTGATAAAAGTTGTTAAGGTCGCAGTGTGTGGTACCTGTGGTTAAGCGTTTGAAAGTACTAGCCACATGCCGTGAAATATGGTAAGAGTTAAGCCGAGTAACCAATCGGCCCGAATAGTGGACATACCTCCCACCACTCGTAATTTTGTTTTTCACACGCACCGACGTGCGGGAGTACGTTCCGCACAGCGGACAGGAGTACGGTCATGTAGTCGCGCTAGAGACGTATGTCCTGCACATTGGTGTGCGTATGGTCCTACAGTCGCTTGTGGTGGCCCTGTTCCACGAGTCGGAATGAAAGGCAAAGAGTTGCTTCGGAATGATCATAGGATGTTCCAAGCGTGTGAGTTAGGTTTACCCTTACAAGGTTTGGAAATTCGATTCAGAATCGTCCGTTTCTCACGGAGATTGAGACTGCTTATTCCTTCTGCCACATAGAGTAAGAACAATAACTATTGTTGGAACAATCTTGATGGATGTTAATCTCTACCTTGCTTGTCTAGTATAGGTTCTTACCTAGAAGGGTTAATGAAACTAAGAATCTAAAAGCTAAAACATGAAAGTAGATCATACTCTTTGTTGCTTTTCTGCAAAAGAAAACTAGAGCCTCTCAAATCCTCCATGGTCTAGTTATGGGCTAAGTATACCCGATTCCGATTAAGTCTTGCTGAATATTAGTATACTCAGTCTTGCTAGTCTACTTTTTAGGTATGACCGTTAAGAACCCCACGGATGGTCCAACATGGCCAATCTCTGTTCCGTTTGGCTGGTCCGTGGAGTGGGATCCGTCCCCGGCTGGCAGTGACCCTCCGGAATGACACCATGTTTCGGGCTGAACTTGGTGTCATCCTTCACGACGTGTGTAGTCACGTGTTAATCTCTTCCGCTGTGACTCTACACAAGCTTGCATACCTTGTGGTTTTTAAACAATGTTTGTATAAGTATACTTAAGTTTGAAATGGCTTGTAATAATGTTTAATATTCTATGAATTAAAAGTTGGTGAGCTGTTGTGCGATTGTAAACTCGCCTTCGTGCGAGGTAAACCTGCTTCGATCCTGTTGAATCGTGGTTGCATCGGGCGGAGACTCAACAGACCAATGGGTTGTTTCGTTTGAAGTACGTTGAGTTAGTATCGGCGGTATAGCGATGACTAGCGCACTTGAGCCGGAATAATTCAGGCGGTTCTACCACAGCTGGTATCAGAGCTGTAGGTTTACTTTTACAACTGCAGCAGCTCTTAAAAATATTTTCAGGGTAAAATTTGCTTAACAGAAGAGTTTACAAATCACGTTGGATTCGTTAAGGTTGGTGCTTAGATCGTAAAGCCCTAGGGGTTTATATGGGAGTAATCATGTGGCTACTAGTATATATATATGTATAGTTAGTTCTAAATTGCAGCACGACTTTCTGTTAAAACTTACTTTCGAGCACAACCAACCCTAGATATCTATTGGTATTATCCGTTCCTCAAGGTTGAGACAAGAATGTAAGAAGGTAAGGATCCTCAGCCAACTAAGGGAGATTGGCCTTCCCGTCGGTGATGCGAACCGAACGCTGTTTCTCAAGCAGTGGCTTACTTGAGATACTGCCAATATATCAACGATTAGTTGATTATATTGGGAGTATATGGTTCGGCACAGGGTATGGTGATCGCTGTTCATACCCCGTGTTATGCGGTACCCCCGTGAATACGTTGCGGATGTAACGTATGCTAATGTCGTCCATACAGTGGAAATTGTACGGATACTGTTTCTATAGTGGCCAGTACTGTTTGGGGTGCTTTCATGTCGTGCTGCCATAAAAGGTTCATGTTATATACATATGGTTTTCTGCAGGTACACTAACCATGATTAAAAGGTTAAGACGGATAGGACTTATCGAATAGTTATTAGGGAGAGACGTATGTATTATGCCACCGAAATTAACCACGTAAGTCCAAAGATATTTGGCAATTGTTTTGGTTGTGAGGTCAAATAGTACGTGCATGCATAATCCATTATCAAACAAAATGAGTGCATTGAATGTGTTGTTCTTTTAAGGACAAATAGAGTGTTGTCTATCTTTAGTGTGGTTTCAATAGAATTCTTGTGGTAGTCTTAGTTGGGTTTTCAGCATCCTTCAAAATCTTACCATCTGAATTCTTGTTTCAGATGGTGGCTCCTTCAAACATCTTTTGGGATCATGCAGGGCATCTCCATACCAATGCCTTGCACTGGGAGGGTTTTCCCCGTCTCTTATGGGAATCACTTAGGCTATTCTTCTACACCGAGCCCCCACAATACGATGGAGTGGAGTATAGAGAGGAAGGTGTTTCCCGGTGCAGAGTCAAGATGACCATTCCTCAGCACACTTTCCGTTCTCAGTGGCAGCCCATCGAGGTCGATGTGGTTGGCTACCGTCTCGTCGACACCATTGAGACCGCAGCTCTTGAGGCCATCCATATTTTCTGCAACCAGCATCCAATGGAAGTTGCAGGGCATCTTATCGGCCTCTTCCCTGCAATAGATTCCAGTGATCCCGAGTGGAACTTCCGGATAGCTCATTATGGTCATATGCTAGGAGATTTAGCCGAAGAAACACTCCGTGGTACTATGAGATTCCTGAATGTTCAGCACCACTATCAGATTCTGCTACACCATGGTATGAGTCAGTTGACCAGTATAGCTCAAGGTCACTACAGAAATGCTGATCGATAGGTCACTCAGATAGAAGAACTTCAAGCCTTGGTCACGAAGAAAGAAGAAATTATCGCAGAGCGAGAGGAGACCAATATTCACCGGGAGGATCAGATCAATGAGAGTGATGCCATAATCACTCAACACGACACAATTATCAAGTTCCTCCAGGAGCAAGTCCACGACCTTATCCTTGAGGTTGATGATGCCCATGCTCACATCGACGAACTTCAGCAGCAGCCAGTACCTCCAGTTGTACCTGTAGCACCTGAAGGTGAAGAAGAAGAACCCGAGGAGATTGAGGGAGTTTCCGATCTTGACTCCGAGCATGGAAACCCAGAGCCTAACCCTCAGCCAGATCATTGCTCTTCTGGCAGCCAATCCTCTGTAGGCGACCTCGACGATTTCTAGGCTATTCAAATCGCCGATCTTTCAGATGTAACTAGTGTAGAATGTTGTGACATAGGTACCTAGACCCAGGGCCATTTGCTGTAACATAGATGGCATGTGTATGTATGACTTGACCCGTAGTAATCGAACCACCCTGATGTAATATATTAAGGATAACCTGTTCCTGCTTGACATCTAAGCTTGAGTCCTGTGGTTCATATCGAAATTTTTGCCTTTTGATTGAGTTGGTTAAACAGAATATGTCATCCAAAAATGGGAGCAAGAATATGCTGTTAATTAAGGACACCTCCTTTGTTTCAGATGGTTGGAGCTACACGTGGAACCCCGGAAGGTTTCCGGCCAGACCAAGCTAGCGGTTCCCAACAACCGCCACCAGCCCCGCCAAATCTAGCAAAAGTCATGGCCTGACAGACAGAACTTCTGAACCAGCTAGTACAGGCTCAGATGGGCCAATTTCATCACCAGTCCCGGGGTCGTGATGAACCCCCATCGGCCAGTTACCAAGATTTTCTTAGCACTCAGCCCCCACTGTTCCATAAAGCAAACGAGCCCCTTGATGCTGATGCATGGCTCCGCACTATAGAGTCTAAGTTCGCATTGTTATCTGCACCATGCTCAGACATGAACAAGACACTCTTTGGGACTCAACAACTTCGCGGCACTGCCCACATATGGTGGGACCATTACTACTCCATGCAGCCGGCTGGTCATGTTGTCACATGGGACTTATTGAGCGAAAGCTCAATGAATTCCTGACCTTGACTCAGGGAACCCGCACAGTTCTGCAATATGCATAGGTCTTCAATCACCTGTGCCAATACGCGGGTTATCATGCGGATACTGATGCCCGTAAGCGAGATCGCTTCCATCGAGGCCTAAACACAAAGCTGAAAGAACGGTTGAACCTGGTAAGGGCCGACAACTTCAATGAATTGGTCAATATGGCCATTACTCAAGAAGACTGCATATCAGCCCATAGGGCAGAAAAGAAACGGAAAACACCCACGCGACCCTCAACTGCGCAACCGCCAAGGTATCGGTTGGTCCAGAACCCTGCTACACGAGCACCGCCCCGGAACAATCTATCAGGTAGATGGGTAGCCAGGCCACCTCAGCAGGCTTGATTCAATCGGCCACCGACACCACAACCCCAGCAACAACAGCAGCAAGGCCCACGACCGAGCTTTCCGCCCTCCAATCAAGGAAACAACAACTATCATTGTTTCAATTGCAGCAGCCCGTCCCATTTCAGTAAGGATTCCCCTCAACCCAGAAGATCTTTCCAAGGGCAAACATTCAGCCAAACCAACAAGGGCAAGGGCAAGAAGCAGATGGTACAAGTCCGCCAGGGGAGGGTGAACTTCACAACTCTCTCCGAACTCCCCAAGGGTGCTCCAATAATGATGGGTACTTTCTCCATAAACCATCAACCCGTGATTATACTTTTCGATTCTAGTGCAACCCATAGTTTTATCAGTTCAAAGTGTGGAAGAAAAGTAGGTCTGGATCTTTATCCTACTAGGGGAACCTATATGATAAGAACTCCTGGCGGTAAAATTTCATCAAAACAAATCTATAGAAAGGTGCCAATTCAGTTGGGTAGCAATCTGATAAAGACAGATTTACTGTTGTTGGACCTAGAAGGAATGGATGTCCTCCTAGGCATGGATTGGATGACTAGGCACCAAGTAACATTAGATATCTCTACCCGAGCCGTGGAGATAGATTCACCTGAACATGAACCTACTATTCTCTATCTTTCACAATGGGAGTGCAATAACTCTTGTGCCTATGCTATAGAAGGGATTAAGTTAAAGGACATCCCTATTATTTGCGAATATCTAGAATGCCCTCGGATCGGGATATTGAATTTGTCATAGAACTACAACCCGGCACAACCCCCATCTCTAAGAGGCCCTATCGTATGCCCCCCAATGAGCTGGCAAAATTGAAAATCCAACTCTAGGACCTCCTTGATAAGGGTTACATTCGTCTAAGTGCTTCACCATGGGGTTGTCCAGCCCTATTCATGAAAAAGAAGGACAATAGCTTAAGGCTATGTGTAGATTATCGTCCCCTCAATACTGTTACAGTTCAAGTACTTGTAAGCTAGGCATATAATTTGTTAGTGTGAAGTATGTGCTTGTTAGTGTAAAGCTTGTGTGTGTTTATGTGAAGCTTTTGAAAATTTAAAGTGCAAATAAAAAGGGTATTTTTGTAATTATGGGAAAATTAGGATTGTTTTTGCAAAATATTTTTGGATAGGAGGTAACTTCAAAATAAGTGAAGGGTGGTTTTGCAAACATGTTTTTCTTACTTTATCCCCTGTAAAAAATATATATATGTTTATCCAAAAGTTTCATTTGAAATGTATGTGTTGAATTGGGTAAAAGTTTGTGTAAAGTGGTGAAAATAAGGGTATTTATGTAATTTTACAAAAATACAAGTCCTTTTATGCAAGTAGTTGAATTACAAAAGTAACTCTTAAAGTTACTTAGGGCTAAAGTGTAAAACGTGCAAGTCATCATGACATGTCTATCCAATCATTATGACGTGTCTATTCTGTCATCATGACGTGTCATAAATACTTGCATTTAGGTCCTAAATATTATGAAGTTATACTCTGTAGGACAAAAGTCATTCAAATCCAACCTTTGTTCAAAATTTCATGTGTAAAGATATAAGTTTTGAGTTTTTGAACTTGGGCCCTAAAGCAATGTTGTAGAGTTTGAAAAACTCTCCAACTTTCATTTTGGGCATTTCTTTATTAGGTTTTAAATTAATGAGAAATTATGCTTTACAGAAAGGTCCCTGCAATTTTCTAGATTTGTGCATAAGTCCTTGGGAAATCCCTTTTCTCCTTCTCTTCTGTTCTTCTTCTCTCTGACGCTTCTCTTTTCCTCCACCGGCGGCATCTCTCTCTCTCTCTCTCTCTCTCTATTGCCCTTTCTTTCCTCCATGCGGCAGCAGGCGGGCCGGCTCCAGGCGGCGGCGCAGCGCACACGCGGCAGCCCCGAGCAGAGCGGCTCGGGCGTGCGCAGGGCGGCTGCGGTGGGCGCAAGGCCGGAGGCGGCGTGCGGGGTGCGCGGCGGGGGGCTGCGGCTCGGGCTGCGGGAGCTGCTGGCGTAGGCGCGGAGCGGGCGCTGGCGCAAGCGCGGAGCGGGCGTTGGGCAGCGGCGGCGTGGCGGCCTGACGTGGTTCCGCATGGGGGCAGCACCGGGGAGCAGACCCGCACGCGTGAAGACCTGGAGGTGGCCGGCGCCGAGCCTGCGAGGTGGGAGCGGACCAAGGGCGCACGCGGCTCGGGCATGTGCAGGTACGGCGCGGCAATGCCGGAGCGAACGCGGGTCCGGAAGTAGGAAGAGGAGGAGCAGCTGCGCGGCGTGCAGGACGACGGTGTGCAGGGAGGTCACACGCGGTGCGGGAGGAACTGCAGTGCGGCGGCTGCGGGCGGATCCGCACGGGAGCAGCGGGACCGCGCGTGGAGGACGTCGGATGCCGTCGAAGAGAAGGCAGCGGAAGGCACGGCCCTAATGCAGGCAGACCACGGCCCTCGCGGAGGAGGAGAGGCGGTTAAGGCGCGGCGAGCCGGAAGGAGAGGAGGCGAAGCGAAGACGCGACTAGGCGCGACGGTCCTGCAGGAGGCTACGCGGGTGTGCCGACCGTGTTTCTGTAGCACACGCGCGTGAGCAGTGGAGGCTTAGCCCGTGAGCAGGAAAACCCTAAGGTTCGCGGAGGAGTTGGCATAGCGAACCATTCCGGCTCCATCATCTCATCCCTTAAGTCCACAACATCCAGCAGCTCCTATTCCTCGTCAATCGCCCGAGCGAGACCACAACACCTCGAGGAAACTCTTGGACCCCCCCCCCATCGAGCCTCTTCGATCCCTGTATACCGGAACATCATCGCCATGGCAAAGCCGACTACCTCCACCATGGGTCACCGTGAGAAATACCTCTCCGGCCATTCTTCACCCACTACAATCCCCAGCAAGCTTCTTCATCACCCGATGAACCTCTCCAGTTTCACCTCGCCATCCTTCCCACACTGGAACCTCATCACCGTCGAGCACTTCTCATCGCCGATCCTGTTCACCACGGGGATTCACTTTCCACCCGTTCCTCTCCACAACCAAGGCTACCCCAAAGTTTGCTCTGACCCACTGAATCTTCCTAATGCCGGCGACCCCCTTTGCTGAAACATCATCGTTATCTTCCGATCCTCTGTTTTTCCCGACCAGGGACTTAAATTGCTTTGATTTAGAAAGTTCTAGGGTGTTCTCTGTAAATTTTCCAGAACCTTCTTTATTTCAAGTCAGTGAACTTCTACATTTCATAGGAATTAGTAAGAAGTTCATAAAAATACAAAACCAGTTTTGTTTAAATCCTTAGGTTAAACTCTACAAGTTTTATGTTTTGATCTTGAGTTGAAAGTCTTTGATTTGTGGTCTAAGTTAAATATTAGGGAATGAGTGCTTTATTTGTACCTTATGTTATATGCATATGTTGTAGCTGAAAGGTAAATCATAAGATGTATGTCTCAAGTGGAGATGTGTGATATCTAGTTAATCCTTTCACACGAGTGCTCATATCCCTGCCATTAAGACTTTGTCCTTGTTTTGATTGCCATTTCCTTAAGGTCCTTTTCGTATAAGGATCCTTGTTAGTTCATGTGCATCTGCTGCTTAGCTAATACATCTCTGCAGCTATACTTCAGTGTCGGCTATCAGCTCAGCCGCTAAGCATCCGTTTCTTTTGAATCTATGATGTTTCTGTGTAACCGCTGTCAGCCGATGCATTTCTTTTCATATGCTTCTACCATCAGCTGATTAGCCGATCCGGTTGTTACCCTTCTGATATCGGCTACTACCGATACAATCCTTTGGTTCTATCCTACATCGGCTACACATAGTCGATGTATCAAAGATGCACACATGATCTTAGGGTTCTTGCTATCGGCCGATCCAAGCCGATTCTAGTTGTTTTCCATATCGGTCAAATATGGCCGATCAATCCTTAGTTTTCTCATCCTTATCCGCACACTTCTATATCAGCCGATTTATCGGTTAGGAAATCGGCTATATATCTATCGGTCACAAACCCTCAACCACATTCCAATCGGCTGCACATCTGTAGAACATATCCCCATCGGCACAAACCTATCAGCCACATCCTCTTTAGTCTAATTCCGCACTTGTGGTCTCATTAGCCTAGTCCGATATTAGTGTTCTGTTCCACCTAGTTCTTGAAACAGGTCTAACTTAGATAACCCTATCGGCTGTACGTCACTCAATTGTTGGGCTGACATAATCGAGCCGATACCACCACACCTAGTTACCTAGGATAACACTTAAGCACATCTCAATTAAGGCACAACTGCTTTAGGAACCACCCCTCTGCTAAAGTAATCGATGCTTTCATCGATCAACTAGGAACCCGATGCACCTATCAATCGGCTACACAGGCCAAAGTACACCACCCTAGATCAGTAAGCTAACACAGTAGACACGCCTCTGTTAGGCACGACCAAAACACATCAATCGGCTAAACCTGATGCATCTTCATCGTTTAAGGCCAAGACCAATGCACCAACCAATTAGATATACCAGAAATATGCTGATAATCCAATTGGCAAGATCCTTCCTTTTTTTGTACTTGAAGTATTGTACCTTCAACGTTCCTCTCCATATCAGCCGGTTTAACCTCAGGTGAACCCAAATCGACTAATCCCATTGGATCATACACAGAGACCGCTCCTGCCGATTTCTCTTTCAAATGAAAACCAGCCTATTTCCTAAGGCAAAGTAGACAGCTCCATCCTTTGCCGATTCCATCGGCTGAACCCTGTTGTTTCCAATCAACTCTTTTGTAACCTTCAGCAAAATAGCTGAGTTTAATTAGTTGTCCAACTAAAGCTCTACCCAAGTTAGTTTTTGATCTTTTTTATTGTTATGTGAGTAGTATGTTAAATGAGTGTTGGATTACAACTTTATTGTAAAGTAAGATAGTTTCGTATGCACACTTTGAATGAAATGTCGCATTACATGTAGATACGACTACTTCCGCAAACGATACCCACAAGATCTCCCAGAAGTCTGCAGAGGATATTTTTGAAGACCAAGGGAACGTCACCAAGGGATTATCGCAAGCCCCGAACCAAAGTTTGGAAGATAATAATACTAACATCCTTGACTCCAGCCCCACCAGTAAAGGCAAGTCCCGGTGCATAATTCAGTATTTCAAATTACTACATTATGCAATTCTATACCTATATATTATATCTTGCATTAGGTCTATGAGTTGAAATGGAACCCTAGATGCATAAATCCTAGGAACCAATGTACTGTACCTGAGTCCTTATCGTATAGATGCTCTGCTAATAGGACCGGTAGAAGTCGGGTGATTTCCTATCACTCGCGCGATATAGGAATTGTAATATTTACATTCCTATAATCACTATAAGGATGACGGACGGGAGTTTGATAAGGTCGCAGTGTGTGGTAGTGTGGGTTAAGCATTTGAAAGTACTAGCCACATGCCGTGAAATATGGTAAGCGGTAAGCCTAGTAACCAATCGACCTGAGGAGTGGACATACCTCCCACCACTCGTATTTTGGTTCTTCCTGTTACTCGATTTGACATGTGGGAATACGTGTTGCTGGGCAACCAGGAGTACAGTCATGTAGTCGCGCTACAGGCGTACGTCCTGCACTTTGGAAGTGCTTATGGTCCTACAGTCGCTTGTGGTGGCTCTGATCCACGAGTCGGAATGAAAGACAAACGGTTGCTTCGGAACAATCGTTGGATGTTCCAAGCGTGTGAGTTAGGTTTACCCTTGCAAGGCTAAAATTCGATTCAGGAATCGTCCATTTCTCGCGGAGATTGAGACTGCTTGATCCCTTTACCACATAGAGTAACAAGAGCAACTTTGTGATTATCAAAGATGATATTTGGCTAAAGATTCTATCATGCTTGAATAGCTATAGTTGCTTACCTAGAATGGATAATCAACTAGAACCGGAAAGCTAAAAGTTGAAATTAAGGACCTACTTTTTATTGCTTTTCAGCTGAAAACTAAACCCAGAACTATTACAAACCTTCATAAGTCTAGTTACATGGCTAAGTATACCATGAACGGGTAAGCCTTGCTGAGTATTAGTATACTCAGTCTTGCTAGTTATATGTTTTGCAGGTATAGTCTTTGAAGACCCCACTCTTCCCCTGTCTTGGCCCTATGCTCTTCCGGATGGTTGGTCCGTGGAATGGGATCCGTCCCCGGCAAACACTGATGATATTGAGTGATGTCATGCCCGGGCTTAGCATGACATCCATCTTGTCGACGTGTTGTAAATCGTCGCGTTTGTTTTCCGCTGCCAAGAACCTTCACTTTAACAGTTGTAATAATTTTTCTAAATTTGGAACTTCGTACTACTTTTGGGAAACTCTTGTAATGTAATTTTCTGTGATGTAAAATATGATGGTGACTGTATCTCTGGACTCACCTTCGTGTGAGGTAACCTTATTTGATCCTGTATTCGGTGGTTTATCGGGACGTTACCCGACAGGCCAAGAGATTATACCGTTTGAAGCACGTTGGAGCCCTCAGGAATGGACTCGTGTACTTGAGCCGGTATAATTCAGGACGGTTCTGCCACAAATGCGGTGACCATCAAAAACAAGTATCCTCTGCCCCGCATTGACATTCTGTTTGATCAGTTAGCCGGAGCTAAAGTATTCTCTAAGATTGATCTTCGTTCCGGCTATCATCAGATCAAGATCAGGTCTAGTGACATTCCAACAACAGCTTTTTCCACCAGATATGGACTCTACGAATTTCTGGTTATATCATTTGGTCTTACCAATGCACCAGCATATTTCATGTACCTTATGAACTCTGTCTTCATGCAAGAACTTGACCAATTCATAGTGGTGTTCATTGATGACATTCTGATTTATTCCAAAAATCCGGAAGATCATGCAAACCACCTCCATATTGTTCTTCAAAGATTGAGAGACCACCACTTGTATGCCAAATTCTCCAAATGTGAGTTTTGGTTGGATACTGTAAAATTTCTAGGACATACCATCTCCAGTGATGGTATATCCGTTGATCCCAGTAAAGTCCAAGAAGTGATGGACTGGAAACCTCCTACGTCAGTCCACCAGATCCGCAGTTTTCTTGGTCTAGCTGGCTATTATCGTCATTTCATTCCTGACTTCTTAAGAATAGCCAAACCTATGACCGAACTGCTAAAGAAAGGAGTTAAATTCTCCTGAGATCAGAAATGTGAAGATGCATTCCACACCCTCGGAGCACATCTTACTACTGCCCTAGTTCTAGCTCAACCAGATGTTTGAAAACCTTCTGACATCTATTGTGATGCTTCGGGAATCGGACTTGGTTGTGTGCTTATGCAAGACAACCGAGTGATTGCTTATGCATCGCGAGCACTCAGGACTCATGAATAGAACTATCCTACTCATGATCTTGAACTCGTAGCCGTCATCCATGCACTTAAGATTTGGAGACATCATCTAATGGGTACAAAGTGCCATATCTATACTGACCATAAAAGCCTGAAGTACATCTTCACATAAGCAGATCTAAATATGAGGCAAAGATGCTGGCTAGAGCTTATCAAAGATTATGATCTAGAAGTACATTATCATCTAGGCAAGGCCAATGTCATCGTGGATGCACTTAGCCGCAAGGCACATTGCTCTTGCTTATCTGTTGAGGCTTTCAACGAGACACTTTGTTGGGAGATGAGGAAGCTTAATCTTGAAATCATTTTCCAAGGTATCTTGAATCATCTCTTAGTTAAAGCTACACTTAAGGATCACATCATTCTAGCACAACAGCGTGACAAAGGGGTCAGAATCATCAAGCAGAAGTTAGCACACAGAGAAGGAAAGTACAAGTGTTTTCGAGTAGATCATAAGGGGATTTTATGGTTCAACGAGCGTATCATTGTACCCAAGGACCATAAGCTTCATAAGCAGATATTGGACGAGGCCCACTTGTCCAAATTCTTTATGCACCCTGGCAGTACCAAGATGTACCAAGATTTGAAATAGAACTTTTGGTGGACTCGTATGAAGCGAGAAATTGCAAAGTATGTCTCGAAGTGTGATAATTGCCAAAGAGTTAAGGCGAGTCATCTAAAGACTGCTGGTATTCTTCAACCTCTACCTATTCCCTCTTGGAAGTGGGAGGATATCAGCATGGATTTTATCGTTGGCTCACCCAATATCTCTCTAAGGCATGACTCTATTTGGGTAATCATTTATCGATTACCCAAAACTGCCCATTTCCTTCTAGTGCATAATACTTACAACGCCAAAAAGTATGCTGAGATCTATTTAGATCAAATCATTCGTCTCCATGGAGTGCCTAAGATGATCATTTCTGATCGTGGAGCACAATTCATCGCTCGGTTCTGGGAGCAACTTCAATACACTCTTGGAACTAAGTTAATCCGAAGCTCCGCATATCATCCTCAAACAGATGGACAAACAGAAAGGGTAAATCAGATTCTAGAAGATATGCTTAGAGCCTGCGTATTTCAATATGATAAGAATTGAGACAAATGTTTGTCATTGCCAGAATTTTCTTACAACAGCAGCTATCAAACCAGTCTCAAGATGGCTCCGTTGCTGAACTCCTTTGAGTTAGTCACAAACCGGCGAGCGTAAAATTTTTGGACCCGACCTTGTCACTGAAGTAGAGGAAAAGGTGAAGACTATTCAGAATAATCTGAAAGCCGCCCAATCTCGATAGAAAAGTTACGCTGACATACGAAGGAGACCATTACAGTTCCAAATCGGAGACTTCGTATATCTTCAAGTATCTCCCCCTCGAGGTATTCAACGATTCGGTGTAAAAGGAAAACTTGCCCCTAGATATGTCGGACCCTTTGGGATTATAGAAATCTGTGGACCCGTAGCTTATCGTCTTCAACTTCCTCCTCAATTAGTGGTCATTCATGATATATTCCATATATCTCAACTTAGGAAGTGTCTCAAAGTTCCTACCGAGATCATCGATCCCCAAGCCATCAAAATCGAATCTGATCTAACTTATATCGAACATCCAATCAGAGTGCTAGACACCAAAGAGAGAAGTACTAGAAGAGAAACCATCAAGATGTTCAAAAATCAGTGGGATCATCATACTGAGGAAGAAACGACTTGGGAAACCGAGTCATATCTTCAGCAAAACTTTCCAGACTTCCTTCAAGCCAACTCCCAAATCTAATTGTCCAATTACATTCTATTTCGGAATCTCAGGACGAGATTCTTTTTAGGGGGAAAGGCTGTGACATTCAGGTATTTAGGGTTAAGACACACTAGATTCTAGTATAAAGTGTGTATGTTTGATTTTATGTATGTGTGCTAAAACTTTAATGCAAAGGCAAAAGGATCTTTTGGTAATTCTGGAAAATTTTGGTCCTTTGGTGCAAAATGGGTGAGAATGGGAGGTAAAATCAAAACATATGAAGGTTGTTTTGCAAAAAGTCAAGAACTTACTTTTAAACCCCAAATAGAGGTGAAACTACCCAAAGGATGCAAGTGTAGTGTAGATTTTAAATAGGATTTCTTTAAAGTTTAAAACTTTGCCAAGTTTTAGGTTAAATTCAAATCTTAACTCTTTTGAAACTGAACCTTAAAGCAAAGTTGTAGATGTTGTTAAACCCTACACTTTTGCTTTTGGGCACATTTCCATTTGAGCTATGGTTTCAAAGTTAACTAGGCTTTACAGTGAAGTCCCTGCACTTTTGACAAATTGCAGATGAGTCCCCCTTGGTCTACCTCCAGTCCCCTCTCTCTGTTTTCTCTGAGCCCGACCCCCACCGCCCTCGCCGGCCATGTGCCGAGCACTTGCTGCCCCCGCGCCGCTTCCCTCTGCGCCACGTGCCGCCCCAGCACCTGCGCCGCCGCTCTCCACCCCGTGCTGGACCCCTCCCTGCCTCTCCACTTCGCGCCGCCGTCGCCCAGTGCTCTAGCAGCACCACAGCAACCCACTGAAGCTCACAAGCCCGCCCAATTTCGTTCTCCCACGCCAGATCGCTCGGACCACAACGCCGGTGAGCTCGAGCTTTCGTCGCCGCTCGGCCTCGCCATCGTCCCATCGATCCACCGCCTCTTAGCCCCGGCCAAGCATAGCACCAGCACCACGTCATCGCATAGAAGCTGTCTAGCCACTTCCCCGCCGCTCTCCTGCCCTCCGGCCACTGGAACGCCGTCGACGTCCCTCGAAGCTCCGCCGCCCGCCCCTGTTCGCCATCGATACGCCGCCTCGGTCCCTCTCTTCCCCAACACCAGCCACCCCCGTGACCGCCGTGAGCCCCTGAACCTTTTCCCCCACTTGCGCGTCACCGCCGGTGAGCCCCCTCGCCGGAATTTGATCGGCCCCGATCGGCTTTCCTGTGTAACCCGGCCAAGGACCCAATTGCAAAGATTTGAATCTTTCCAGGGGCCTTTCTGTAGAAAATCAGAACTCCCTCCCTATTCAAATCAGCCAAATTGTAAAATTCATAAGAATTTGTAGAAAAACTTAAAAATTGCCAAAACAATTTTTTTGTACTCCAGAAGTTTAACTCTACAACTTTTGTTAGTGGAGTTCAGTTTGAAACCAAATATTTTTAGAGTTATTTTAAAAGTTTAACAAAAGGGTATCTTGTGTGTAACTTTTGCATGTTAACTTTATTTCCTGTGAATTTTGGTGAGTAGCTTGTTTAGGGTATAAGTGATCTTGTGTGAAAAAGTTACCTATAGTACTGAACCCTAGTTTGAATTAATTTAAAATTATGCAAATCAAGCTAGAAATAGTTTAAATTTATTCCAGCATGTTACTAAGGTTTTCATGCTTAGATCTTTTTACCATGTGATGTTCTGCAATAGAGTGGTCCATAGTAAATATTTTGGGAATTTAAAACACTGTTTTGCTTAAGGTTTGCATTTAAACTTGAAATTTGCACTTAATTCAAATGCTTTAGTTTCTGTTTTTAGAAAATTATGAAAAATTCACAGTAAGCTCATCCACTAGAAGAGAGCTTACCCACAAAAATTCAAGGCTAGAGCCTTTGTGAATTTCAAAATAAAAATCAAACTTGTTAACCTAATTCTATTAAATCAAGTAATTTGATATTAAATTAAAGTACACCTAGTAAATTTGAATTCTAATCTCCTGTTTTATGAAGTTATATTTATCATTGGTTGGATGGTAACATTATCGTGAAATAAAATAGTTAAATCAAGAACCACCTAATTCAAATCATTGCATATCATGTAGAGTCAGCAACACTCGACGACGGAGACTACGAGCTAGTCCCGGAAACTGAGCAAGGATTTTCTGAAGATCCTGCGAATGTCGCCGAGATTATAACTGAAGCCCTGAACCAAAGTTTGGAAGACCCTGACATCCCTGCCCCTAGCCCCGCTCAAGAAGGCAAGCCCCGATGCATAACCCAATACTTTAAATTACTACACTTATACAGTTTTATACTTATGTATTTATATTATGCATTACGTCGAGGAGTTAAAATGGAACCCTAGATGCATGAATCCTAGTAAGCTATGTATTGAGCCTGAGTCCATATCGAATAGATGCTCTGCTAATAGGACCGGCAGAAGTCGAGTGATTTCCTATCACTCGCGCGAGATAGGAGTTGAATGTTTACTATTCTGCAATCGCTATAAGGATGATGGACGGGGTCATGTGCAGTATCATGACTTGGAAGGTTACCCCGTCTGTGTTGATAAAAGTTGTTAAGATCGCAGTGTGCGGTAGCTGTGGTTAAGCGTTTGAAAGTACTAGCCACATGCCGCGAAATATGGTAAGCGGTAAGCCTAGCAACCAATCGGCCCGAATAGTGGACATACCTCCCACCACTCGTAATTTGGTTTTTCACACGCACTGACGTGCGGGAGTACGTTCTGCATAGCGGACAGGAGTACGATCATGTAGTCGCGCTACAGACGTATGTCCTGCACATTGGTGTGCGTATGGTCCTACAGTCGCTTGTGGTGACCCTGTTCCACGAGTCGGAATGAAAGGCAAACGATTGCTTCGGAACGATCATTGGATGTTCCAAGCATGTGAGTTAGGTTTACCCTTGCAAGGTTTGGAAATTCGATTCAGAATCGTCCGTTTCTCGCGGAGATTGAGACTGCTTATTCCTTCTGCCACATAGAGTAAGAACAATAACTATTGTTGGAACAATCTTGACGGATGTTAATCTCTACCTTGCTTGTCTAGTATAGGTGCTTACCTAGAAGGGTTAATGAAACTAGAATCTCAAAGCTAAAATATGAAAGTAGATCATACTCTTTGTTGCTTTCAGCAACAGAAAACTAGAGCCTCTCAAATTCTCCATGGTCTAGTTATGGGCTAAGTATACCCGATTCCGGTTAAGTCTTGCTGAATATTAGTATACTCAGTCTTGCTAGTCTACTTTTCAGGTATGACCTTTAAGAACCCCACAGATGGTCCAACATGGCCAATCTCTGTTCCGTTTGGCTGGTCCGTGGAATGGGATCCGTCCCCGGCTGGCAGTGACCCTCCGGAATGACACCATGTTTCGGGCTGAACTTGGTGTCATCCTTCGCGACGTGTGTAGTCACGTGTTAATCTCTTCCGCTGTGACTCTACATAAGCTTGCATAGTTTGTGGTTTTTAAACAATGTTTGTATAAGTATACTTAAGTTTGAAATGGCTTGTAATAATATTTAATATTCTGTGAATTAAAAGTTGGTGAGCTGTTGTGCGATTGTAAACTCGCCTTCGTGCGAGGTAAACCTGCTTCGATCCTGTTGAATCGTGGTTGCATCAGGCGGAGACCCGACAGACCAATGGGCTGTTTCGTTTGAAGTGCGTTGAGTTAGTATCGGCGGTATAGCAATGACTAGCGCACTTGAGCCAGAATAATTCAGACGGTTCTGCACATATTTTTTCTTTATACATATAACCAATGTGGACTTGACCACTCCTGTTTCATATAAAAATCACAATAATTGGAAGAGAAGTGTTCTTAAAAAATCTAATCCCGTTTAGTTTCTCATACCTTCTTTGTCTCTCTCCCTTGCATTCCGCACAGGAACCTCTCCCCCACCTCATTCTCTCATCCGATCTCTGCCGTGTCAATGAGCTAGAGATTGATGGAGCATATCTACACCCATGGCCTCGTCGTGCAAGCCATCTCGTGCCACCCTATCTTCGCACGCTTGTGAGGTGGACATTTGGTGCTCGCAAATCCACATCGTGTACCATTTCATCGACACAGGGATGGGAGGTGCAGCGACACCTGGGCGTAGCATGCCCACTTTGGGAGAGGCTTTGTGCATTGTCTCATCCTTTGTGTGACGGGGCCTGGTGGAGGAGTCATGGGCCCGCTTGGAGAGAAGGTGGTGCTTAGATGCTGACAGCGGCTCTACCCTCCCGCAATGGCGTCCCTAGACAGTGGTGGCTCGGCCCTTCCCAAATAGGATGCTGATGTCGAGGTGAACGCAGAGGTGACAAGCGGCAAGCACACAACTGGGGGTGGGTCGGACGAGCTGGAGTGGGTTTCGATGAGAAAAATTATCCCAAGGGCCAACTACTGATATTTAAATTTACATGACACCACCACCCCCCCCCCCCCCCCCCCGCATATGTGCAGAGCTGTGGTTGACTATTGGGATGAACAAATAGTTATTGGAAAAAAATAGATGTAATGCGAGACTTTTAGAGGATTTCCTTCTCTAATATTGCTAGACTTGTTATATCAGTACTAAAGTTGACTTGCTGCTTTTGTTTTTAATAGTTTACATGTTCACTCATGTACTGAATTCAAGATTAAACGGTTAACTATGTAGCACCCTTCTGGAGCACCTGCAAAGGTTGTCATTACCCATAAAAAAGTCTACATAATCCTCCAACATATACATTATGGTTCACTTCACCCCCCAACCTATAAAACCGGCATTTTACACCCAAACTAGTGAAAATAATTTATCTAATCCCTTAAGGTGGTTTTGCTGAGTTGGCATGCCATGTTGGACAAAGGTGACACTTTTGCATTTTAGGCCCACTTCTCATCACATTCTCTCTCCTACCATGTTCTTTCTCTTCCTTGGATTGTGCTTCTGCCCGTTTCCCCTCCTTCGCCTATGCCATTGTCCATCATCCACCCTTCCCCCCGCCTCAGCCAACCCGTCATCCATCACTTCCTTGCCTGCATCACCGCCCATCATTCACCCGTCCCTTGCCAAAACAAAGAGGGGACAAAGAGTGAAAGGGTGCCGGTCGAGCTTACATAGTGCCTTACATGGTTAGAGCTCATCGGGAATAGTAGGTCGAGCGGTGGCGCAGGGGTGGGAAGGGTGGTTGGCATGCAGCGGCTCAGGAAGGAGAGGGGCCAACAACGGGTGGCGACACATAAAGTTGGAGGGGGAAGACAGTATGTGGCGGCCTAGTTAGGGGAGGTGCGGACGATATGGGGCTGCTGTAGTGGGAAAGGGCAGCATGATGAGCGATGATGGTTTTGGGAAGATAGAGAATGGGTAGGAGAGAGATGTGGGAGCAATGATGAAGAACAAATTGACAAGTGTGCCCAAACGCCATGGTATCATCCTTGTCCAATGTGGAGTGTCAACCCAGCAAAACTAGTCTACAAAACCACCTCAGGGGTTAGATAAATGATTTATACTTGTTCGGGGTGTAAATAATCCTATTTTGTAGGTTGAGGGTGAAGCGTCCAGGGGATAAATAGACTTATTCCAATTACCCGTGAAGAGAATTCAAGCAAAGATCATTAGGTAGCCAAAGAGATTGAATTGAATCGCAGGTATCCTTGTTGTTCATCGACTTGGAATAACATGGATTTGAATTGAAGTTTGGACAGAAGATATACTCTCACCCTTTTTGGTTAGAGGTATTTAAACATTCTTAGAACTGGTTAAAGACATAATGGTTTGACATTCAGTGATGCCATCCTTGTTTTGTCTTTCAAAATTAGATTTCTAACTTATTATTTTTGTCTAATAAAAGGAATGAACGCATGATACTGTTTGCCTAGATATGAATTTGTATTGATGAATCTCATATGTGAACTGCTTAATTATTATTCTCATATGTGAACTGCATCTTTTTTGATGTATTGTGTCCATATTGCACTTTCGGATTAACCCTTTTATATGAAGTGAGGATAAAAGTGTAAACAATATGCTATGTGTATACGAGCCTGCCCCTCAGAAGGGCTGGCTTGTGTGGCTTTGGAAGCTAGAGGGGTTGTGCGACTTGGATTGGGATGGTGATATGGTGCTCTTAAATAAGTATAATGGTTCAGTATGGGATTTAGTGATTGATTGATTGAATTTCAAAATATATCCTGCCAAAATATTTATTGACAAATTGGCAACATTATGCTCGCCCATATTTTTGCTATTCGTACCACACCCTCTCTTATGATATTTGTATTTTTGCATTGAATTAATTGATGGTCAAAATTTTGGCTGCCACATTTTGGCATCTAACCAATTACTATCTTTGCCTACATTTTGGCAAATAATTTTGGTATGCCCACATTTTGGCCTATGTATGACAAATTTTGGAAGCCAACCAATTAGGCTCTCAGTGAAAGAAAATATTAGAGCATCTCCAGCAATAGCCCCCTAAATCAAGACCCCTACTTTCTGAGTACTACTTTATGAGTAGGTGCTCTCTCTATTTTTTGCGGTCCTCTTTTCTACACTCAACTCCAGCAGGGACCCCTAATCTTAGCCCCTATTGTTTTGCTTCTATTTTAAGGTATTCTATATATCCTTCATCTCCCACCATTACAATTTAAATGCAAATATTCTGGAGTATGATAATAAACCATATTCAAATTCATAATTTCAAACATGACAATTTAAATTATTTAAAATATAAAATCACATAGCATATCAAAATGATCCACCCACACCACATGACATAAAACAAACTAAGACAACAAATCATACTAGCTTGAAATTCACCTTGGGGCTGGCGGCCGTAGCACGGCTACAGGGTCCAACGGAATCGGAGTGGCTGCTGGGACAACTCCTGCAGATTTCAGACCATGTGCGTCAGGCAGCCCCATTGCTGGGGACAACGTGATCACGGCCACGTGCGTCGCGGCAGCTGGATCGGCGAGAAGATGTCAAGCGGGCGTAGCGAGGATGCGTCTGGACCACGGAGGCAATGGAGCAGCCCCGACTGGCCGGCATGCAGGAGGGAGTTCGGGGAAGAGGAGATGGACAGTGAGTTGGCTAGGCGGCGGTGCAGAATGGAAAAGGCCATCGGCGTCATGGAACGGAAAAGGCCACCGGCGTCGCGGGAAACAACAGAAGAACAGAGGATAGCCATCCTCGAGAGAGCTCCCAAGTCTCGAGTGGAGGAATAATTTGGAGACCTTCTTAGAATAAAGGCTACAGTAGGAACCCTGCTGGACGTTGTTTTTTTATCATGGCCTCCAAATTTAAAGTAGGAGCTTTAAATAGGGAGACTGCTGTTGCTCAACGATCAAACGGTTCTAGCTACTTGAATTAATATCGATGACCGTTGACCAAGTACTAACCTATCAGAGAGAACTTATATAACAGACTGTTAAAAATACCTGTGGATCTCCCTCCTGGTCAAGGAGCCCAGAAGACCGAAATCGCAACGGTCATGGTTTTATTTCAAGTTTTCTACTCTCAAGTCTCAACTTGACAAACAAATCGACATGTTGCCAGGAGACCGTATTCATGTCCACACAGACAAAAAAGTTGTCTGCTTGCAATAGTAAGTCCAAGTAGATCATGACGTGTCAATTCGCCAACCATTCAGTATTCCTAAAGCTTAGCAGCATAGCAACCACCTACCAGAACCTTTAGTTTTGCTCTTTGCCCGGCGCCACTTCCCATCGCCATGGCCACACAACTCTACCGGCTGCTACCACTACTCTTCCTCCCCTTCGTCCTCTTCCGCCACGGCGCATCGCCGCCGCCGCTGAGCCAGCATACTGTCACTGGAGGCGACCCTGGCCGACACCCGGTCGTGCTGCTGCCGGGCAACACGTGCAGCCAGCTCGAGGCCCGCCTCACCGACGCCTACCAGCCGCCGTCGCCGCAATGCGGCGCGGCCAAGGGCAACGGCCGGTGGTTCCGGCTGTGGAAGAACTCGACGGCGATGCAGGACGCCGAACTGGCGCCGTGCCTCTCCGACCAGCTCCGCCTCGTCTACGACCCCGTCGCGCGCGACTTCCGCAACGTGCCGGGCGTGGAGACCCGCGTCCTCGGCTTCGGCTCCACCCGCGGGTTCCTCGCCGACACTCCGGCCAATCAGTAAGCCCACCGTGTCATCCTACACGTACTGCAACCATGAGCACGCCCTCACATGGTGGAGCAACTTATACCTGCTTTCTATGGCCAGGGATCTCTGCATGGGAAAGCTCGTTGAGGCGCTGGAGAAGGCCGGGTACCGCGACGGCGAGACCCTCTTCGGCGCGCCGTTCGACTTCCGGCAAGCTCCCGCCGAGCCGGGGCAGCCGTGCCGGGCGTTCTCGCAGTTCAGCCGGCGGCTCAGGGCGCTTGTCGAGCACGCGAGCAGGAAGAACGGGGGCAAGCCGGTCGTCGTCATGTCGCACAGCCAGGGCGGTTACTTCGCGCTCGAGTTCCTCAACCGGAGCCCCCTGCCGTGGCGCAGGAGGTACGTCAGGCACTACGTCATGGCCTCCATCGGTCCCGGCGGGTTCCTGCTGTCGATGCAGCTGCTCGCCTCCAACCCGAGCTCCGCGCTGAGTTCCGGCAGCGCGTTCATCGCGCTGCCATCGCCGAAGGTGTTCGGCCCCGACGCGCCGCTGGTCGTCACGCGGGCCAGGAACTACACAGCGCAGGACATCCCGGAGTTCCTGACGGCGATCGGGTTGCCACGGCTCGCCGTGACGCTGTACCAGACGCGGGCACTGCCGGTGAAGCTCAACTTCCGGGCGCCGGTGGTGCCGACGACCTGCATCAACGGCGTCGGCGTGCCGACGATGAAGGAGCTGGTTTACTGGGACGGCAACTTTAGCAAGGCCCCGGAAGTGGTGTACGGCGACGGCGATGATCTTATACTCCTGGAGAGCACGCTGGCCCTTGACACGGTGATCGGCGATGACCCGAGACAGGAGTACTACAAGTCTATCAAGTTAGCCGGCACGTCTCATGCCGGGGTTGTCTCAGATGGGGCGGCCTTGGAGCGTGTCATCAGTGAGATTCTTGGAGTACATGAGTAAATGAATGTGCTAGAGATCAACTTTGTGACCCGTTTTGTCTACCAATTATATTGGCCAATCAACCATTATATGGCCCGTAGATTGATTTTATTACAATTAAATACAAACACACAAATTGTATTTCTAGGAAGAATCAGTCAACAACAGTGACCTTGTTTAGCTAATATAACTCCACACTTTTGCGATCAATGGGTTATTAGTGGCACCACAACAAAATAGCTTAATTTCGTCGGCCAGAAACCGTCAAAAATAGCCAGAAAGCCTTCGAAAATTTATATATTCGTCGGTCGGCCGACGAAAATAGGCCGATGGAATAAAATCGACAAAAATGAACACATTTTCGTCGGCAACCGATGAAAATACATCTCTTTTCGTTGGCCAAGGCAGCCGACAAAAATACACATCATATTTTCATCGGCCAGCACAAACGACGAAAAAGATACAGATTGTTTCATCGGTCTCGAAGACCGACGAAAATAATAGTAGTTAGATTCGTCGGCTTCCCTAACCGACGAAAATACTGGATATGCCCTCTGGCCGACGAAAATACTGGGCACTTGCTAAAAAAAAGAGCTGCTGCATAATAGTTTTTCAGATTTACAAATAGCAGTTAATTAACATAAAAATAGCCATCCATAAGCACAATCATGAAATACATCATCACACAATCATGAAATACATACCATAAATGCAATCATGAAATTCATAGTCTAAATGACATATATATGTCAACCAAACCCAAAAGCACAAATCAATGAGGGGTAATATTATGTCCATTGCCACCGTCACCTGCAGAAATGTTATGCGCTATCGATGGTGGCGTGGACGGGCTGCCAGAAACTCCTCGAGGATGACTACTTGTCGAACCCAAATTATAGACAAAGTTAAATGTATATAGTACATATATATATAAGAAAATTTGAGAATTGCTAGTTATATGAAAGAATTACCACTTGTGGAGATGGTAGATGCATGTGGTACAAAAGTCAGCGGTGGTGGAGGAGGCGAAGGAAGAGGTAGCAAATTCAATTGTGATCCAAGGGTAGCCGCTAACATTTCCTAAAAACCAATAATAGATCAAGTATCTTATAGCAATGAAAAGTGCACAACAACTTGAAAAATATCAAACTTGCATAGTACCTGAAGTTGTCGTTGCTGAGCGAAAAAACCTTGCATGTACTCGTGTTGTTGTCTTGCCCACTCCTCTTGCCTCTGCATCGCCTCTTTATGCTGCCTTATCTCCTCCTGCAGTCGACTTTCCCTTTCGTAACCCCGAGAACTCCGAGAGGACTGAATAGACCTTGCCTCACTCAAAGCACCACTTGTATCAATAACGCCATTCAACATGCTGAACTTGCCATGCTTCTTCCATCCCCCGCTTGAGTATAAGGCACCGACATCCACATCACTCCTCCTCCAATCGTACTCCTCCCCATGACGTGCCACCATTTCATCACCGTATCTCACCTACTATTCAAGCAAGCAATATTAAGATAATATTCGAATCATCGCTTAATTGAAATCAAATTGTTTTACTAACCAGAGTCTGTGTGGCATTCTCACCGCAAAGCAACTCTGGCTACGTAGGATCTGCGCCGTGGTGGCCTCGAATGTATGTCTCAATATAGCTTGGGGCCACCCCATTAGTGCCTCCTGCCAAAGAAGAAATTGTGATATTGCAAGCAAATACATAATAATCAAATTGAAATAATAAACACCTACCATTCATGAGCCAAACGAAGGTGTCCATCGGCCCCATATCTTTGTGTAACCCGTGGTCCTGCTTGACGATTAGCTTTCTTCATCTTAAATTTTTCCACAAAGCTGGGTGAAGCCCAATAAGCACAAAGTGCTCACCAAGCATCTGGACACTTTCTCAACCAAGGCAAACCGCTAATATCAATTTGAAGATACTCATCCTCTCGGAGATATATCTCAGAAGCGCCCAGTTTCTTCTTCATGTCTTCATGTCTCAGAAGCAAACACACTGTATACGAGCATTGGACATCATGTCCCTAACCACCTTCATCGCTGCCTTGTCAAACACAGAACGAGCTCTAGCTTGTAGGCACTGCTCCTCCCCCTCCGGCAAACGATACCTCTCCTAAAAAGAAAAATAAATTAGTTAGACAACTTATAAATGAATCAAATAGATAGTTATACAAGTTATGACAAAAATAGTACCCAGAACTCATTCCAAACCCTCACTGCAGTCGTGACGCCCTGGTCATCTGATTGCAGCTTATAGTGCTCCCACTTCAATGCAGGCTGAAGCACACCTCTAATAGTGACCATTCCAGGGTAGTGAAACAGACAAAGTGTTCCCAATGTTGCATTCAGGGGTCTTAACCTATTTCTTCCCTCCCAACAAATATCATCCCACTGCCTACAATTAGAACACGATACCCATCATGTTTCTTACTAAAACTATATAATATATTGAATGGAACAATCACAACAATAAAATAGATTACTTACCAATCCCCATGTGGCCTAATCTGTTGACGATTTGCCGGATTGGTAGATGCATGAGTCATCACATTGTTGCCTCTAAATCTAAATATATCGTATTAGTTAGCTACCTCATATAAAATTTTTAAATGAGATGATCATAACTATCTGAACACAGGTTGAGCAGCTGTATCCTCCTCTTCCTCCTCCTCTGCATCTCCTCTCTCCTCGCACCCATCTCTCTCCTCGCACCATCTCCATCACCACCTCCATCTCCATCGCCATCCACATTCGCAACATGTTCTTCCTCCTCCACACCCCTACCTTCCTCTTCTTGCTGTTCAAAGACAAGTAGATATTTAGTGTGATTAAAGAAATTAAATTACACATGCAAACTAAATATGACTTACTTGCTGAGCCTCATCTAGACATCGCTGAAGTGTACTTCTTCGACTGAGGTGAGAACTACTACCTCTAAAGAGAGAACACCTATCCGAAGACGTGGAGCCATCATTCTTCTTTCCTTGACTCCTTGAAGACGAGGAGACATCCTTCTTTCCCTTCAAAGAGTGCACAAATGACCTCATCCTGAAAGAAATGGATTATGGATAGTTAATATCATATAAAGAAATGGTAAATAGAAGATAACAAGTTTCATAACAACAATTAGCAAATAATACACTACTAAGAAAAACTAGTTTTTACATCATATTACATGTTAAAAGTCCTTGGGGTCATTTTCTTCGGTTATGGTGTCACCATGACTAGTACCATGCCTCGTTTCATATGTTGTCAATGAAACTTTGGTTGCACGACGTGGTCGTTTTTTCTTACGGACCTCAGAAACTATTATATCACCGGTGTCACCATCTAATTTGTCAAGTGCCATCCTAATATCAACTTCAAAAGGTCCATTACACTCATCTTCCTGATATGCTTCAGGAACAGTACGATCAAGCTTACATTCATCGTAACCTTCATCTCCAGGAATAGGCAATCGACCAGGAGGATATACTTCTGAACAATCCACCATGGTTCTAAACTTTCTGAACGGCATAGATACGACATATAATATATACCATCTCAACTTGATGTGCGAGGACAAATGGATTGTAACCTGAAAGTCGCAATTTATGGTTCACCTCCACTAAACCAAGTTTTTTGTTATGCTTTACCCCAGAACCTAATCTATTATTGAACCAATCACAATAAAAAAACACAACGCTTAAATCTTTTGAACCTTCAAACTTTAGCTCCATTATATTCGGAATGACACCAATATACTCCGTGATAGAACCATCTGAGGCACTCGCGGTGGTTACAACTCCACTATTTGTTGTGGCAGCATGTGGATTTTTTGCTTCAAACTTGGTTGAACGGAACCGAAATCGGTTTATGTCATAACAACCATAACTCCTTGCAGTCGTGCTCCCATGTGAAAGCTGTCTTAGATCATCATGGACACTGCTATCCCTCATGCACTACAAGTTTTGCAATGTTGTTAACTCATAACGAGTTATATAAATAATGTGGTTAGAGTACCAATGCTTACAATTTTTCTAAACCATGTGACAAAATTGGGACCACCAAGTAAACCCTCACGCCGTAAGGTTTCAAGCTGTTTAGCAGTTGGTTGTCGTGCATATCTCCATTCTTCTTGATCAAACAACCTACATATTCTTTATTTAGCACAAGTACATCGCTACATGTGAATCACATATGAGATATATGATGTTACTTACACGAAATATTTGTCCATCTCCTCCATATTTGTGTACATATACAACAATGCAATGTTCCATTCTTGTATGCACATTTCATAAACCAAACTAGCACTGACGGCCTTACCAGTCCACTGAAACAACTTGAGATTGCTCCTTGGTGTCTCATGCGAGGTGTGGTAGCGCGGTATATGAGCATTAATGTTATTTTCTTCTGCAAAATATGTGCTCGTGTAGTATGAGATCTCCTTGAGATAGAATGCCTCAATGCATCCCTCCACTTGTGTTTTATTACCGATGGTTGCTTTAAGCCTCTTTAAGTCTTGTTCTACAAAGTACATCCACTTGTATTGTACAAGGTCCACCGACCTCAGCTTCATAAGGCAAATGCACTAACAAGTGTTGCATTACATTCATGAAACCCGGGGGGAACACCTTCTCCATCTTACATATTAAGATAGGTATTTTCTTACTCAGTTTTGTCATTGTATTTTTGTTAATTTCTTTTGCACATAATTGCCTGTAAAAAAACTTAACTCAGCCAACATTATCCAAATTTCTTCTTCGAAGTACCCACGGAGCATCACAGGCAACAACCTTTCCATGATGATATGGTAATCATGACTCTTCAAACCATTTATTTTTCTAGTTACAATGTTCACCGCCCGTTTCAGATTAACTACGTATTCATCAGGAAATTTTAGGTTCTTGAGCCAGAAAAGAACCTCTTTCCTCTCAGCAGGCTTAAGATAATACTTAGCACGTGGTTGGGTCTCAGATTAAGGGTTGCCTGAACACAGATTTTAGCTAAGTCTTGCCGAGCTTTCAAATTGTCTTTAGTCTTATCTTTGAAATCAAAAAACATACTAATTATACTTTCTACAACATTGCGCTCTTGATGCATTACATCTAGATTATATGGAAGGATCAGAGCAATAGCATAAGGAAGGCACCAAATGGTAGCTATATGAGTCCAATTATGCTCCTCTTTTACCCCTTCAAACCCATCATCGGCGGCACGCGGGGGCGGCTGGGGGGTGTGGGGCGGCGGCAGCACGTGGGGGTGGCAGCGGGGCGGGGGAAGACTCGGGCGCAGTGCAGTGAAAGAAAGAGACCGTGAGCTGGCTGAACACTTAGGGCAACTGTATTTTCATCGGCTCGAATGAGGCCGACGAAATTAGACTTATTTTCATCGGCCAAGGTTAAGCCGACGAAAATGTTACATTAGTTTCATCGGAGCTAACTAGGCCGACAAAAATAAGTGTAATTTCGTCCGCTTTGTTAAGCCGACGAACTAATTTAGTTGTTTTCGTCGGCTTGCCGTGAACCGATGAAAATAAATGTGGCTGACAAAATTGAGCTGTTTTGGTGTAGTGTGGTGGTTTCTCTCCAGAGACAAAGGTTTGCTTCGGCAGAGGGACCTCCTTCCCCTATACCATGATTTTTGGGACCTTTTGAAAAAGATGTGTTTCCGCTTCAATCAATTGATATATAGGTTTTTGCCAATCTCCTACTCCCTCCGTTCCTAACTATGAATTGCTTTGGCTTTTCTAAATACACAAATTTTTTTCATGCACCTACACATAATATATATCTAGATGCATAACAAAAACAATGCATCTAGATAAGCCAAAATGACTAATATCTAGATACATAAATTGGTTTGCGGTGATGGTCAAAGAATTGATGTTGTCCTTATTTGCCAAATAGCGCTACTTTTCACACCAATTGATGTTGTTCTTATTGTTGGTACTTTTAACGTCATTGATAAATCCACAAGCATACAGATACCGTGGTAGCTTTCACCCAGGAGTATTTCAGGGTATCGTTCCACTAAGGAATGTGAGCATACTCTCTAAGGTTCAGGGTCATCCAAGGACACCACACTAGCTAGAGAAAAGGGGTTGAGAGTTTGAGAATCAGAGATAAGATAGAACTGTCCTAGTTGTTTACTTCAGGCTAGTGGCTTCTTCCTGGATAAAACCTGGTCGCTCCAGTAATACGGCTCTAATGATATACCCGAACGGGGAGGACTACAAAGAGTGAATAGGGTTATCATCACCTGCTACCTACCCCAACTAACCATAGGGTATACCACAACCAAAGATAAAGTCTAGTCTAGACACCACATCTACACCATCTTTTACTAACTCTAGCCTCGACCAAGAACATCCATCTCTATCAGGAGTCTTAGACTAGAGCAATCCACTAAACTAGTGAACGATGATCCAGTAAGTAACTAATGAACTAGAACTATTACTTAACTAAGAAACTAAATAAAGCACAAAGGAAGTCACAAACACTTACTTTGATTGATAAGCATCTGTTGAGGTACAAGCCGGAGAAGAGTGCCGACAAACCCGGCACTTCCCCGACTTCCCCTCACTCTCTCCCTATTTTCTAACACCATCTAGGCAGCTCAAGAGAGTGAATGTGTTGTGTGTCCTAATTCTACCCCCCCTCCTCTAGTATTTATAGGCTTGGATGAGGCGGTTTGCAGCAGGTTTGGCGGGTGAATCATGCAGAACAGACTTGGAGGAGAGCTGAGGCATTTCCATGTGGAAGATGGGAGCTAGTGGGCCCACCCTTTTCTCGGCCGAACTAGGGGTTCGGCCGACCTACTAGCGCCGCCTTTGGCAACCACCTTTGGATGAGGGGCTTCCTGGTGGGTCCCACATGCAAGCATGCATGCATTGCTTGTTTTTATGGCGGTTTGGACTGGTTTGTGGGCCCCTTGATCGATGTGCTTGCGCATGATTGGCCGCATGTTTGTCACTTAGATTATGCTTTCTCTTTTCATGCATTTTCAACCCAAATACACCTGCACATATATTTACACCAGCATATGTGGAATTTGTTAGATATATGCCCTATACTATTGTTGGCCTGTGCTTTTATTCCATTTTTATGTAGGATTTGATGGTTGAAATTGGTCCGTAATGAGCGTCAACAAGATCCCCCACACTTAGTCCTTTGCTCGTCCTCGGGTGAAGGCATAGAACTAAGGCAAACATGGCTATCTTAACAAGAATCTTGCACAAACGTTATTCTTGACCTTACCTTTACTTGTGAACTTTGAAGTGCCGACCATGATGTTGCAGGCGGTTGAAGGACATAACGGTGGGTTGACCAGGAGGATGAGGAGAATGAGCGCTTCCCCAAGCGCAACAACAACAAGCAGGTCAACAACAACAACCACTCTAACAAAGGCCAGCAGAACAACTCGGGAAAGTCCCAAAAATGCAAGCCAGAGCATGAAGTCGCAGCTGTTGAGCGCAATCCACGGGGCAAGAAGTTGGAGAACAATAAAACTCAGTTTGAGAAAGTCCTGCACAAGCAATACCCGATGCACCCGAAGTCCAAGCATTCGCTCTTTGAGTGCGTCAGCCTCCACAAGTCACTCAATGCTCTCCTCCCCGATCAAGACAGCAAGCGGAACGATTAGGAGGACGATGATGAGGGACACAAGTCGGGGACCAAAGATTTCCAAGACCCAAAGAACATCATCAACATAATCTTCGGCGAAGACAGCGGCTTCCCCTCGAAGCATGCACAGAAGCTAACTCTGCGCGAGATCCTCTCTGTTGAGTCGGCCATACAGAAACATCTAAGATACAGCGAGGTCCCAATCTCCTTCTCCAGGGAGGACTAGCTGTGGCAGAACCGCCTGAATTATTCCGGCTCAAGTGCGCTAGTCATCGCTATATAGCCGATACTAACTCAACGCACTTCAAACGAAACAATCCATTAGTCTGTCGAGTCTCCGCCCGATACAACCACGGTTCAACAGGATCGAAGCAGGTTTACCTCGCATGAAGGCGAGTTTACAATCTCATAATAGCTCACCAACTTTTAATTACAGAATATTGAACATTAATACAAACCATTTCAAATTCAAGGTTAACTTATACAAACATTGTTTAAAACAACAACCTACACATGCTTGTCCAGGTTCACCGTGGAAGTAAAATTAACACGCGACTACACTCGTCGCGGAGATGAACACCACACTCAGCCTGTAGTATGGAGTCATTCAGGAGGGTGAGTGCCAGCCGAGGACGGATCCCACTCCACGGACCAGCCAAACGGAACAGAGGTTGGCCATGCCGTACTATCCGTGGGGTTCTCGAAGGTCATACCTGAAAATTTCACTAGCAAGACTGAGTATACTAATACTCAGCAAGGCTTAACCGCTTCATGATATACTTTGCCATGTAGCTAGACTCATGAAGGTTTAAAATGGTTTTGGGCTTAATTTCAGCTGAAAAGCAACAAAGAATATGAACTAAGTTTCATATTTTAGCTATCAGGTTCTAGTTTCATTAATCTTTCTAGGTTAGCACCTATACTAGACAAACAATGTAGAGATTAACATCCATCCAGATTATTCCATAATGATTACTGTTCTTACTCTATATGGCAGAAGGAATAAGCAGTCTCAATCTCCGCGAGAAACGGACGATTCTGAATCAAATTTCATAACCTTGCAAGGCAAACCTAACTCACACGCTTGGAACATCAAACGATAGTTTTGAAGCAACCATTTGCCTTTCATTCCGACTCGTGGAACAGGGCCACCACAAGCGACTGTAGGACCGTACGCACACCAATTGTGTAGGACATACGTCTGTAGCGCGACTACATGACTGTACTCCTGTCCGCTGGTCAAAACGTACTCCCGCACGTCGGTGCGTGAGAAAAACCAAATTACGAGTGGTGGGAGGTATGTCCACTCCTCGGGCCGATTGGTTATTAGGCTTACCGCTTTACCATATTTCACGGCATGTGGCTAGTACTTTCAAACGCTTAGCCACCACTACCACACACTACGACCTTAACAACTTTTATCCAAACAGACAGGGTAAACCTCCAGGTCATGATGCTGCACATGACCCTGTCCATTATCCTTATAATGATTGCAAAATACTAAACATGCAACTCCTATATTGCGCGAGTGACAGGAAATCACCCGACTTCTGCCGGTCCTATTAGCAGAGCATCTATACGATAAGGACTCAGGCACAATACATAGGATTCCTAGGATTTATGCATCTAGGGTTCCATTTCAACTCCTAGACTTAATGCAAGATATATTATATATAAGTATAAAATTGTAGTAAATTAAATATTGGGTTATGCACCGGGGCTTGCCTTCTTGAGTTGGGTTGGGGTCAGGAGTGTTAGAGACTTCCGAACTTTGGTTCGGGGCTTCAGTTAATATCTCGGCGACGCTTGCAGTGTCTTCAGAAAATTCAAGCTCGGGTTCTTGAACCAACTTGTAGATTCCGTCGTCGAGTGTTGCTGACTCTACATGATATGCAATGATTTAGTCATAGTAGCTATTACAAACCGGTTTCTAGTAGAGTACTGCAAACCTAACTGAAACAAATTTATACAGATATTATTTCAAAACTTCAAGTCTTAACGAACATTATTCAGAGATGGCAGCGGAAAAGATACAACAACGCGGCTCCTTGTCGCAAAGAAGGCACCATACTTAGCCCAAAGCATGGCGTCATTCCGAAAGGGTCATTGCCGGCCGGGGACGGATCCTATTCCACGAACCAGCCAGGCGGTAAAGTGCTGGGCCAAGGAGAACTAGCAACTGAGTCTTCGAATGGCATATCTGAAAACCACATTACTAGCAAGGCTGAGTATACTAATACTCAGCAAGGCTTACCCGTCAATTGGGTATACTTAGCCCATAACTAGACCATGAGAGGTAGAAAGGCTCTAGGTTTGTTTTGCTTGAAAACAACAAAGAGTATGTCCTTATTTCCATATTTTAGCTTTCTGATTCTAGTTCAATTAGCCATTCTAAGTGAGCATCTAGACAAGCATGATAGGTATTAAATCATACATCAATATTATTCCACCAACTGTTGCTCTTGTTACTCTATGTGGCAGAAGTATCAAGCAGTCTCAATCACCGCAAGAAACGGACGATTCCTGAATTGAATTTCATAACCTTGCAAGGGATCCTAACTCATAGGCTTGGAAACTTTCCTTTCCGGGCAACCATTCCCCTCATATTCCGGGTCGTGGATCAAAACCACCACAAGCGACTGCAGGACCATACGCACATACAATGTGCAGGACGAACATCTACAACGTGACTGTATGACCGAACTCTTGTCTGCTATGCAGAATGTACTCCCACACATCAGTGCGTGTGAACCTAAAACAAAAAAATTTCAAGTGTGGGAGATGTCCACTTGCCGGGCCAATCAGGTACTAGGCTTACTGCATACCATATTTACGGTATATGGCTAGTACTTTCAAACAATTGACCACCACTACCACACACTGCGGCCTTATCAAATTGACCAACACAGATGGGGTACCATTCCAAATCATGGTACTGCACATAACCCCGTCCGTGATCCTTATAGTGATTGCAAAATAGTAAACAATCAACTCCTATATCGCGCGAGTGAGAGGAAATCACTCGACTTCTGCTGGTCCTATTAGTAGAGCATCTACTCAATAAGGACTCGGAAACATTACATAGGTTCCTAGGTTTCATGCAACTAGGGCTTCATAACAATTCCTAGAACTTAATGCACAAGATAGATATAAAAAAATATAAGTGCATAATTTAAAATACTGGGTTATGCACCGGGGCTTGCCTTCACTGGTGAGGCTGGGGTCATTGATGTCAGTATCTTCCGAATCTGGGTTTGGGGCTTCAGAAAGACCCTTGGTGACGTTTACTTGGGCTTCAGAAATACCCTCGTCGGGTTCCGGGATTAGCTCATAGGTACCGTCAGCGAGTGTCATCAAATCTACATGATATGCAATTATTTGAAGCGAATGATTATCATTTTACCATCTTATTTTCATGATAAAGTTGTAATCCAACAAAAATACATTCAATACATCACTTCAAGACTTGACTAATTTGTACAAACAAAAAGATTTGAAAGAAACAAACTTAAGTAGAGTTTCTGGTGTAAAAACTTTATTCAAAATGACTATTAGGTGAAGGTTATTGTAGAGCTGATCGGATCTACTTAACAGCATGTTTTTCAAACAGCTTATCTAGCCAATTGGGGTTTGCATCGGCTGTGATTTTTCTTCAGCAAAAGTAGCCTATTGAGGTATAGCCAATCGACGTGTAGTCAATGAGCGTGTGGTCGATGGGTGTGTAGCTAACAGGCGTGTATTGTGCAAACAAGACCCTAGAAAAAAATAGAGACTTGCATTTGGGTCCCTAATCGACTTGAACAGAAGAAGTCGAGCGTCGATGATTAAAAACTGGTGAGGAGGCTCACCGGCGATGAGCGAAGGGTGGGGAAAAAAATTCAGGAGCTCACAGCGAACTTGGGGGTGGCTGGAATCGTAGAAGGGAAGCTCAGAGGCGGTAGTTCGACTAGATACAGAGCCGGCGCGGCGAGGTTCCGAGGGTGGGGACGGCGTTCCGGCGACTGGAGTGCAGGAAGGTGAGGGAAATTGGTCAGGGAGCTTCGGCGTGGAGATGTGGTGCTGATGGTGCTCTTGGTGAGGAAGGAGAAGAGGTGGAACTTTGGTTCGACTAGAATTAGAACGGCGGCGGAGAGTGAGATCGTCGGCGCAACGTTCTGGGCTGCGCGTGCGCAAGAGGAGGACAAAGAGTGGGTCTGGAAGGGGCAGTGAGATGCGGCGGTGCTGGTGGAGCATGAAATTGGAGAGGAGGAGCGGTGGAGATAGCTAACGGTGGTGGATAGAGGAGCTCCGGCGAAGTAGTCGAGTGGGGAAAAGAACAGGAATGCGGTGCGCGCGAGGGGATAGAAGAAAGGAGAAGTTTACTGGGCACGTTCCCAAGCTTAAAAGAGACATGCGGGCGGGTGGCAAGCAGCTGCTGGCGGTCAACGGCGCGTGTGGCGGCTCAGGCGGGCAGTGGCGCGATGCGTCTGCGCGAGGAGGAGTTAGAGGGGTCGATTAAGCGGCGGGCGGGCGAGCTAGGGGCGAGGTGGCGCAGGAAGAGCGACGAAGGGGCAGCTGGCGGTCGGGAAAAACACTGGCGATGGGCGGTGGGTGGCACTACAGAGAAACAGAGTGGGGGAAGCAGGAGGAAGAATACGAGGACCTGTTCGTAAATTTTGCAAAAGCTCAAGGAGGTCATTGTAAAGTAAAATTTCCTTCCAAACTATAGCTCTAATGAACATATACCCAAAATCAAAAGTGTAGAGCTTAAAAAGATCTACCACTTTGCTTTAAGATTCAACTTCAAAACAGTTAGGGTTTTGAAATTATTTTTAAAAGCCAACAAATCATTCAATTTCAAATAAATCCAAAATAAATTTTACCCCTTTCGATGAAGCCTTGGAGTATTTACACTTCTTATAGTGGTTAAAGAGTGAAAAATCATGTTTGCAAATCAACCCTTCATACATTTTTAAAATTACCTCCCATTTATACATAATTTACAAAAAGAACCCTAATTTTTCCCATTATTACAATAATACCGTTTAACATGTATTTAAGTTTTTAAAGGCATTCATCAAAACAAACACAAACTTCACACCAACAAGCACAACTTCATACTAGGAATTAGCGTGCCTAGCTCCTATGTACCTGAAATGTCACAGCCTCCCTCCCTAAAAAGAATCTCATCTCGAGATTCCGGAACAGAATGGAATTGGAATATTAGATACTTGGTTTGGCTCTAAGGAAGTCTGGAAAGTTGTGCTGAAGATAAGACTTAGTTTCCCAAGTTGCTTCTTCTTCAGTGTGGTGGTTCCATTGGATCTTAAACATCCTGACTGTTTCTCTTCTTGTGCTTCTCCCTTTGGTATCTAGTATTCTGATTGGATGTTCGGTATAAGATAGGTCTGGTTCGATTTTGATGGTTTAGAAATTGATGACCTTGGTAGGGATTTTGATGCATTTCTTGAGCTGAGATACATGGAAGATATTATGAATGGCTGCTAGCTGATAAGGAAGTTGAAGACGATAAGCTACGGGTCCACAAGTTTCAAGAATTTCAAAAGGTCCAACGTATCGAGGAGCAAGTTTTCCTTTCATACCAAACCGTTGAACACCCCGGGTAGGAGATACCCTTAGGTATACAAAGTCACCAACTTCAAATTGCAATGGTTTCCTTCATTTGTCCGCGTAGCTGTTTTGTCAAGATTGGGCTGCCCTTAGATTACTTTGAATAATCTTTACTTTTTCTTCTGCTTCAGTGACAAGATCGGGTCCAAAGATTTTACGTTTGCCGGTTTGAGACCAACTCAAAGGAGTTCGGCATCGGCGACCGTATAATGCTTGAAAAGGAGCCATTTTGAGACTCGACTAATAACTGTTATTGTAGGAGAATTCTACCAAGGCTAAGCATATGTCCCAATTTTTGTCATATTGGATTACACAGGCTGTAAGCATATCCTCTAGGATTTGATTTATCCTTTCCGTTTGTCCATCTATTTGCGGATGATACACGGAGCTTCGAATTAATTTGGTTCCAAGAGAGTGTTGGAGTTGCTCCCAGAAACGAGCAATGAACTGTGCTCCACGATCAGAGATGATCATCTTAGGTACTCCACGGAGATGAACGGTTTGGTCTAGATTGATCTCGGCATACTTTTTACCATTGTAAGCAGTATGCACGGGAAGGAAATGAACGGTTTTGGTTAATCGATCAACGATTACCCAAATTGAATCAAGTCTTTGGCAAGTGTTGGGTAAGCCAACGATGAAATCCATGCTAATATCTTCCCACTTCCAAGAAGGAATGGGTAAAGGTTGAAGAACACAAGCAGTCTTTGAGTGACTAGCTTTAACTCTTTGGCAAATATCACACTCAGAGACATATCTTGCAATTTCTCTTTTCATGCGAGTCCACCAAAAGTTCTGTCTCAGGTCTTGGTACACTTTGATACTACCAGGGTGCATAGAGAACTTGGACAGATGTGCCTCATCCAAAATCTGTTTACGAAGCTGATGGTCCTTAGGTACAACAATACATCCCTTGAACCATAGAATTCCTTTGTGATCTACTTGAAAACACTTATACTTTTCTTCTCCCTGAGCTAGTTGTTGCTTGATGATTTTGACTCCTTCATCATGTAGTTGTGCCATAATGATACTATCTTGAAGTGTGGGTTCAACTGCTATATGATTCAAACTACCTTGAGGAATAATCTCAAGATTGAGCTTTCTCATTTCCTAGTAGAGAGTTTCACTGATGGCTTCTATTGATAAGCAATGGCAATGTGCTTTGCGGCTGAGTGCATCCGCAACCACATTGGCCTTGCTAGAATGATAGTGCACTTCTAGATCATAATCTTTTATAAGCTCTAGCCAACGTCTTTGTCTCATATTTAGATCTTCTTGTGTAAAAATGTACTTGAGACTCTTATGGTCAGTGTAAATATTACACTTAGTACCCATAAGATAATGTCCCCAGATCTTAAGTGCATGGATAACGGCTGCAAGCTCAAGATCATGGGTAGGATAGTTCTCTTCATGAGTCCTGAGTGCTCGTGAGGCATAAGCAATTACTCGGTTGTTTTGCATGAGTACACAACCAAGTCTGATGCCCGACGCATCGCAATAGATATCAAAAAGTTTGGAATTATCTGGCTAAGCCAAAACTTAGCAGTAGTGAGGTGTGCTCTTAGAGTGTGGAATGCCTCTTCACATTTCTCATTCCAGGAGAATTTAACTCCTTTGTTCAGCAATTCTGTCATTGGCTTGGCTATTTTAGAGAAGTCTGGGATGAAACGACGATAATAGCTAGCAAGACCAAGAAAACTATGGATCTGATGGATTGAAGTAGGGGGCTTCCAATCCATCACTTTCTGGACTTTACTTGGATCAATAGAAATGCCATCACTGGAGATGGTGTGACCAAAAAATTAACTGTATCTAGCCAAAATTCACATTTGGAGAATTTGGCATACAAGTGGTGTTCTCGCAATCTCTGAAGAATAATATGAAGATGTCTAGCATGATCTTCTGGATTTTTGGAATGGATCAAAATATCATCGATGAATACTACGATGAATTTATCGAGCTCTGGCATAAAGACAGAGTTCATGAGATACATGAAATATGCTGGGGCATTGGTAAGACCAAAAGACATAACCAGATATTCATAAAGTCTATATCTAGTGGAGAATGCTGTCTTTGGGATGTCGCTGGGCTTAATCTTTATCTGGTGATATCCAGAGCGAAGGTCAATTTTGGAGAATACGTTGGCTCCAACTAATTGATCGAACAAGATGTCAATACGGGGAAGAGGATATTTGTTTTTGATGGTTACTGCATTGAGGGGGCGATAGTCCACACACAGTCTTAGGCTATGGTCCTTTTTCTTTACAAACAAGGCTGGGCATCCCCATGGTGAAGCACTTGGATGAATAAAACCTTTATCAAGATGGTCCTGAAGTTGAACTTTTAATTCTGCCAGCTCATTGGGTGGCATACGATAGGGTCTTTTAGAAATGGGGACTGTACCGGGTTGTAACTCTATAATAAACTCAATATCCCTATTAGGAGGTATCCCGGGCAAATCATCCGGAAAAATATCTGGGTACTCACATACAACAGGGATGTCCTTAAGCTTGATCGCTTCTATGGTATAAACGCAAGAATCAATACATTCCCGCTGTGGAAGATATAGAATAGCAGGTGAGTCTATCTCAACCGCTTGGGAAGAGATATCTAATGATACTTGGTGCCTAGTCATCCAATCCATACCTAGTAGGATATCCATTCCTTCTAGGTTTAGCAAAATTAAATTTGTCTTTATCAGATTGCTACCCATTTGAATTGGCACATCTCTATAGATTTGATTTGAAGCAATTTTACTGCCAGGAGTTGCTATCATATATGTTCCTTTAGTATGATAGAAATCCAAGCCTACTTTTGTTCCAAACGTTGGACTGATAAAGCTATGGGTTGCACCGGAATCAGAAAGTATAACTGTAGGTTGATGGTGTATAGTGAAAGTACCCGTCATTATTGGTGCACCCTCAGGAAGTTCGGAGAGAGTTGTGAAATTCACCCTCCCTTGGCGGACTTGTATAGTTTGCTTCTTGTCTCTGCCCTTGCTACTCGGGTTGGAAGTTGTGGCAGAACCGCCGAAATTATTCTGGCTCAACTGCGCTAGTCATCGCTAAACAGCCGATACTAACTCAATGCACTTCAAACGGAACAACCCATTGGTCTGTCGGGTCCCCGCCCGATACAACCACGGTTCAACAGGATCGAAGCAGGTTTACCTCGCACGAAGGCGAGTTTACAATTGCACAATAGCTCACCAACTTTTAATTCACAGAATATTAAACATTATTACAAACCATTTCAACTTAAGTATACTTATACAAACATTGTTTAAAAACCACAAGCTATGCAAGCTTGGGTAGAGTCACAGCGGAAGAAAAAGTGTCACGCGACTACACACGTTGCGAAAGTTGACACCAAATTCAGCCCAAACATGGTGTCATTCCGGAGGGTCACTACCAGCCGGGGATGGATCCCACTCCACGGACCAGCCAAACGGAATAGAGGTTGGCTATGCTGGACTACCCGTTGGGTTCTCAAAGGTCATACCTGAAAAATTGACTAGCAAGACTGAGTATACTAATACTCAGCAAGACTTAACCGCTTCATGGTATACATAGCCATGTAACTAGACTCATGAGGGCTTGAAACGGTTCTGGGTTTAATTTCAGCTGAAAAGCAACAAAGAGTATGAACTAACTTTCATATTTTAGCTTTCAGATTCTAGTTTCATTACCATTCTAGGTAAGCACCTATACTAGACAAACAAGGTAGGGATTAGCATCCATCAAGATTATTCCAACAATAGTTATTGTTCTTACTCTATGTGGCAGAGTGAATAAGCAGTCTCAATCTCCGCGAGAAACGGACGATTCTAAATGGAATTTCCAAAACCTTGCAAGGGCAAACCTAACTCATATGCTTGAAACATCCAACGATAGTCCCAAAGCAACCGTTTGCCTTTCATTCCGACTCGTGGAACAGGGCCACCATAAGCGACTGTAGGACCATACACACACCAATTGTGCTGGACATACGTCTGTAGCGCGACTATATGACCGTACTCCTGTCCGCTGCGCGGAACGTACTCCCGCACGTCGGCGTGTGAGAAAAACCAAATTACGAGTGGTGGGAGGTATGTCCACTTCTTGGGCCGATTGGTTACTAGGCTTACCGCTTACCATATTTTGCGGCATGTGGCTATTACTTTCAAACGCTTAGCCACCACTACCACATACTGCGACCTTATCAACTTTTATCAACACAGACGAGGTAACCTTCCGAGTCATGATACTGCACATGACCCCGTCCATCATCCTTATAGTGATTGCAGAAGAATAAACATTCAACTCCTATATCGCGTGAGTGATAGGAAATCAGCCGACTTCTACCGGTCCTATTAGCAAAGCATCTATCCGATAAAGACTCAGGCACAATACATAGGTTCCTAGTATCAATGCATCTAGGGTTCCATTTCAACTCCTAGACTTAATGCAAGATATAATATATACATATAGGATTGCATAAATGTAGTAATTTGAAATACTGGGTTATGCACCGGGGCTTACCTTCTTGAGCAGGGCTGAGGGCAGGTGTGTCAAAGATATCCGAACTTTGGTTTGAAGCTTCAGTTAGAGTCTCGACGACGCTCACTGGGTCTTCAGGAAATCCCTATTCTTGTTCCGAGACTAGCTCGTAGTCTCCGTCGTCGAGTGTCGTTGATTCTACATGATATGCAATGATTCGACTTAGATGGTTCTCGAGTTAAGAGTTCTACTTCACGATAAAGTTGCAATCCAACCATTTGATAAATACAACTTCATAAAACAGGAGATTTGAATTCAATTTCACTAATTATACCTTAGTTCAATATCGAATTACTTGATTAAGTCAACAAATTTGATTTTTATTTTGAAATCCATAAAGGGTCTGGTCTTGAATTTTTGTGGGTGAGCTTTGTTCTAGTGGATGAGCTTACTGTGAATTTTTCATAATTTTCTGAAAATAGACACTAGGGTATTTGAATTTAGTTCAAATGTTAGGTTTAAATTCAAATCTTAGGTAAAACAGTGCTATTAATTCTTGATACATTTATTATACATTACTCAATTACAGATCATCACATGGTAAAAAGATCCAAGCATGAAAACCTTAGTAACATGTTTAAATAAACTTTAACCAATTCAAGCTTGATTTGTATAAATTCAAATTAGTTCAAGCTAGAGTGCATAAATAAAGGTGAAATTTTTACACAATCTTACATATACCTTAAACATGCTGCATACCAAAAATCACATGAAAATAAGCTAAAATATAGAAGTTATACGTAAGATACCCTTTTGTTAATCTTTAAAATAACGCTAAAAGTATTTGGTTTCAAACTGAACTTACTTAATAAAAAGTTGTAGATTTAGATTTCAGGAGTACAACAAAATTTGTTTGGTTATTTTTGCATTTCTCTACAAATTTCTATCAATTTTACAAGCTGACAGCTTTTGCAAACAACACTAAAAGAGAAACTTGCAGAGAGGCCCTCGGGTTTTTGCAAATGGGACCCTAACATGAAAACCTAGATTACAATGTGGTCCTTGCCGAGTCAAGACGATGGCCGTGGTGTCTGGCCAGCGTGTTCTCACCGGCGGCGAGAGTTTGGCCGAGGGGAAACTGGTCCTACACATCTATAGGACGAGGTGCACACGTTGGTGGGTGGTGGGCACAAAGAAAGGCGGCGGAAAAAGGTCGACGGTGAGGAATGCCGATGGCCATGGCGGCGCGTCCATGTTCCCGGCAAGGGGCCGGTGAACATGGAGGGATGGAGTGCGCACGAGCATCGTGGAGTTGTGGGGATGCTATTTCGGTACCTGGTTCGGCTGGAGGTGGGGCGGAAGAGGGTCGTCGACGTGGAGGTGGCTCGGGTTTCACCGGCGGCAATGGCGACATGGTGTTCTGGTGGCTGGGGTGCCGGAGGGCGGTAAAGAAGCTGTTGGGAAGATTCTACGGGATGATGTGGTGCTGCTGGTGCCCTTGGCTGGGGCTGAGGGGCTCTGTAGCGGCGAGTCGACGGCGAGGCCGAGCGGCGGCGGTGCTTGAGCTCGCCGGCGCTGCGGGAACGACGCTCGGGTGCGGGAAATTGGAATTGGATGGGTCAGTGAGCTGCAAGGAGTCACGGCGGTGCTACTGGAGCACTAGATCAGGGATGGGAAGCAGCAGTGGCGGATGTCGACGGCGGCCAGAGGCTGCGGCGGAGGTCCGGCGAGGTGTGGTGCCCGGGAGAGGAAATGGCAGTGGAAATTCAGACGCGTGAACGCAAGAGGGAGTGTGTGGGAAGCTCCAGGATGTGCTCGGGGTCTAGAAGAAGGCATGGTCGTGCGGGAGCAGGAGTTGGCAAGCCGGCGGGAGTCGTGGCGGCTCAGACGGCGGCGGCGCGATGTGGAGAGGCGAGGAGAGAGCCAGCGCGAGGTGGGAAGCGGCGGCGCAGGTGCTGGGGCGGCACGTGGCGCGAGGAAAGGCAGCGTGGGGGCGGCAGGTGCGCAGCACATGGCCTGCGAGGGCGGCGGGGGTCGGGCACAGAGAAAAAGAGGAGGAGGGGACTCGAGGTAGATGAAGGGGGATCTGTTTGCAATTTCCCGAAAGTGCAGGGGCTCCTTTGTAAAGCCTAGATAACTTTCAAACTATAGCTCAAATGAAAATGTGTCCGAAAGCAAAAGTGTAGGGTTTAGCAAGATCTACAACTTTGCTTTAAGGTTTAATTGCAAAAGAGCTAAGGATTTGAAACTATCATTAAACTTAGCAAAGTTTTAAACTTTAAAGAAATCCTATTTAAAATCTACACTACACTTGCATCCTTTGGGTAGCTTCATCTATATTTGCTGTTTAAAAGCAAGTTCCTTACTTTTGCAAAACAACCTTCATATGTTTTGAGTTTTACCTCCCACTCTCACCCATTTAACACTAAAGGACCTACATTTTTCAGAATTACATAAATATCCTTTTCCCTTTTGCATTCAAATTTAAACACACATACACAAGATCAAACATGCACACTTTATACTAGAATCTAGTGTGTTTATAATCCTAAATACCTGAATATCACAACCTTCCCCCCTAAAAAGAATCTCATCCCGAGATTCCGGAATAGAATGGAATTGGGCGATTAGATTTGGGAATTGGCTTGAAAGAAATCTGGAAAATTTCGTTGGAGATAGGATTCACTTTCCCAAGTCGCTTCTTCTTCAGTATGATGATCCCACTGAATTTTGAACATCTTGATAGTTTCTCTTCTAGTACTTCTCTCTTTAGTGTCTAGCACTTTGATTGGATGTTCGGTATAGGTTAGATCTGGTTCGATTTTGATGGCTTGGGGATCGATGGTCTCGGTAGGAACTTTGACACACTTCCTAAGTTGAGATATATGGAATATATCATGAATGGCCGCTAGTTGAGGAGGAAGTTGAAGATGATATGCTACGGGTCCACAGATTTCTATAATCTCAAAGGGTCTAATGTATCGAGGAGCTAGTTTCCCTTTTATGCCAAACCGTTGAATACCCCGAGTAGGAGATACTTGAAGATATACGAAGTTTCCAACTTGGAATTGTAAGGGTCTCCTTCATATGTCAGTGTAACTTTTCTGTCGAGATTGGGCTGCCTTTAGATTGTTTTGAATAGTCTTCACCTTTTCCTCTGCTTCAGTAACAAGGTCGGGTCCAAAGATCTTACGCTCGCCGGTTTCTAACCAACTCACAAAGGAGTTCGGCATCGGTGACCGTACAATGCTTCGAACGGGGCCATCTTGAGACTTGTCTGATAACTGTTGTTGTACGAAAATTCTACCAATGACAAGCATTTATCCCAATTCTTGTCATACTGAAGTATGCAGTCTCTAAGCATATCTTCTAGAATCTGATTTACCCTTTCAGTTTGTCTGTCTGTTTGAGGGTGATATGCGAAGCTTCGGATTAACTTAGTTCCAAGAGCATGTTGAAGTTGCTCGCAGAACCGAGAGATGAATTATGCTCCACGATCAGAAATGATCATCTTAGGCACTCCATGAAGAAGAACGATTTGATCTAAATAGGTCTCAGCATACTTTTTGGCATTAAACGTAGTATGCACGGGAAGGAAATGGGCAGTCTTGGTTAATCGATCAGAGATTACCCAAATGGAGTCATGCTTTAGAGAGGTGTTGGGTAAGCCAACGATAAAATCCAGGCTGATATCCTCACACTTCCAAGAGGAAATGGGTAGAGGTTGAAGAATACCAGCAGTCCTTAGATGACTGGCCTTAACTCTTTGAAAAATATCACACTCCGAGACATACTTTGCAATTTCTCGTTTCATACGAGTCCACCAAAAGTTCTATTTCAGATCCTGGTACATCATGGTACTGCCAGGGTGCATAGAGAATTTGGACAAATGGGCTTCGTCCAATATCTGCTTACGAAGTTTATGGTCCTTGGGTACAACGATACGCTCGTTGAACCATAGAACTCCTTCATGATCTACTTGAAAGCACTTATACTTTCCTTCTCCTTGTGCTAGCTTTTGCTTGATGATTCTGACCCCTTTGTCATGCTGTTGTGCCAGAATGATGTTATCCTTAAGCGTAACTTCAATTGAGAGATGGTTCAAGCTACCTTGGGAAATGATCTCTAGATTGAGCTTTCTCATCTCATTGGAAGCCTCAACAGATAAGCAAGAGCAATGTGCCTTGCGGCTAAGTGCATCCGCAACGACGTTGGCCTTTCCTGGATGATAGTGCACTTCTAGATCATAATCCTTAATAAGCTCTAGCCAGCGTCTTTGCCTCATATTTAAATCTGCTTGCGTGAAGATGTACTTGAGGCTCTTATGGTCACTATAGATGTGACACTTTGTACCTATCAAATGATGTCTTTAAATTTTGAGTGCATGGACGACAGTTGCGAGTTCAAGATCATGGGTAGGATAGTTCTGTTCATGAGTCCTGAGTGCTCGCGATGCATAAGCAATCACTCGATTGTCTTGCATAAGCACACAACCAAGTCCGATTCCCGAAGCATCGCAATAGATGTCGAAAGGTTTGGAAACATCCGGTTGAGCCAGAACGGGAGCAGTAGTGAGATATGCTCTGAGAGTGTGAAATGCATCTTCACATTTCTGATCCCAGGAGAATTTAACTCCTTTCTTTAGTCGTTCAGTCATGGGCTTGGCTATTTTTGAGAAGTCAGGAATGAAACGTCTATAATAGCCAGCTAAACCAAGGAAACTACGGATTTGATGGACTGACATAGGAGGTTTCTAGTCTAAAACTTCTTGGACTTTACTGGGATCAACGGATATATCATCACTGGAGATGGTATGTCCCAGAAATTTAACGGTATCTAGCCAAAACTCGCATTTGGAGAATTTGGCGTATAAGTGGTGGTCTCTTAACCTCTGAAGAACAATGTGAAGATGGTTTGCATGATCTTCCGGATTTTTGGAATAGATCAGAATGTCATCAATGAAGACCACAATGAATTTATCGAGTTCTTGCATGAAGCCAGAGTTCATAAGATACATGAAATATGCTGGAGCATTGGAAAGACCAAACGACATGACCAGATATTCGTAGAGTCCATATTTGGTGGAAAAAGCTGTTTTGGAATGTCACTCGGCCTGATATTGATTTGATGATAGCCGGAATGAAGATCAATCTTAGAGAATACTTTGGCTCCGGCTAACTGGTCGAACAGAATGTCAATGCGGGGCAGAAGATACTTGTTTTTGATGGTTACCGCATTGAGAGGACCATAATCTACACATAGCCTTAAGCTATTATCCTTTTTCTTCACGAATAGGGCTGGACAACCCCATGGTGAAGCACTCGAACGGATGTAACCCTTATCAAGGAGGTCCTGAAGTTGGATTTTTAACTCTGCCAGCTCATTGGGTGGCATACGATAGGGCCTCTTAGAGAGATGGGGGCTGTGCCGGGTTGTAGTTCTATAACAAACTCAATATCTCTGTCCGGGGGCATTCCAGGTAAATCATCTGGAAAAATATCAGGGTATTCGCAAATAATAGGGATGTCCCTTAACTTAATCCCTTTTACAGCATAGGCGCAAGAGTTATTGCACTCCCGTTGGGGAAGATAAAGAATAATAGGTTCATACTCGGGTAAATCTATCTCCACGGCTCGGAAAGAGATATCTAATGGTACTTGGTGCCTAGTCATCCAATCCATGCCTAGGAGGACATCCATTCCTTCTAGGTCCAATAACAGTAAATCTATTTTTATCAGATTGCTACCCAACTGAATTGGCACCTTTCTATAGATTTGATTTGATGAAATTTTACCGCCAGGAGTTGCTATCATGTAGGTTCCTTGAGTAGGATAGAGATCCAGGCCTACTTTTGTTCCACACTTGGGACTGATAAAACTATGGGTGGCACCAGAATCAAAAAGTATAATCACGGGGTGATGGTTTATGGAGAAAGTACCCATCATTATTGGCGCACCCTTAGGGAGTTCGTAGAGAGTTGTGAAATTCACCCTCCCTTGGCGGACTTGTACCATCTGCTTCTTGCCCTTGCCCTTGTTGTTCGGGTTGGATGTCTCTCCTTGGAAAAATCTTCTAGGTTGGGGGCAATCCTTAATGAAATAGGACGGGCTGCCGCAGTTGAAACAACGATAGTTGTTGTTTCCTTGATTGGATGGCGGAAAGCTCGACCGTGGGCCTTGCTGCTGTTGCTGCTGGGGTTGTGGTGTCGGTGGTCGATTGAATCGGGCCTGCTGGGGTGGCCTGGCTACCCATCTGCCTGGTATATTGTTTCGAGGCGGTGCTTGGGTAGTGGTGTTCTGGACCAACCGATACCTCGGCGGTTGCGCAGTTGAGGGTCTCATGGGTGTCTTCCGTTTCTTTTCTGCCCTATGGGCTGATATGCAATCCTCTTGAGTAATGGCCATATTGACCAGTTTATTGAAGTTGTCGGCCCTTACTAGGTTCAGCCGTTCCTTAAGCTTTGTGTTTAGGCCTCGACGGAAGCGATCTCGCTTACGGGCATCAGTGTCCGCATGATAACCCGCGTATTGGCACAGGTGATTAAAAACCTGTGCATATTGCATGAAAGTGCGGTTTCCCTGAGTCAAATTCAGAAATTCATTGAGCTTTCGCTCAATGAGTCCCTCTGGAATGTGGTGCACTCTGAAAGCGGCCCAGAATTTGTCCCCATGTGACAACATGACCAGCCGGCTGCATGGCATGATAATGGTCCCACCATATACGGGCGGTGCCGCGAAGTTGTTGGGCTGCGAAGAGGGCCTTGTTCTCGTCTGAGCATGGCGCAGACAACAATGTGAACTTAGACTCCATAGTATGAAGCCATGCATCAGCGTCCAGGGGCTGATCCGCTTTATGGAACAGTGGGGGCTGGGTGCTAAGAAAATCTTGATAACTAGCTGATGGGGGGTTGTTCACGACTTTGGGACTGGTGATGAAATTGGCCCATCTAAGCCTGCACTAGCTGGTTCAGAAGTTCGGTTTGTCATGCCATGACTTCCGCTAGATTTGGTGGGGCTGGTGGTGGTTGTTGGGAACCGCTAGCTTGGTCTGCCCAGAAACCTTCCGAGGTTCCACGTGTGGCTCCAACCATCTGAAACAAAGGAGATGTCCATAATTAACATCATGTCCTTACTCCCATTTTCAGAATATATACTGCTGCTAAACAGATATGTAAGATTCACATGCTCCGTTCAATCAACTCATTCCAAGTGCAAAGATATTGAAACAAGATAACAGAACACGAGGCTTAGATTAGAACGCAGATACTGGTGATCCCTAACATCTTACATCAGGGTGGTTCGACTGCTACGGGTCAAGCCATATGTACACATGCCATAAATATATTACAGCAAATGGCCTTGGGTCCAGATAGACTACTCACTACCTATGTCACAATATTCTACACTAAAAAGATCGACAATTTTTTGATAGACTAAAAATCGTCAAGGTCGCCTACGGAGGACTAGCTACCAGAAGAGGAGTGATCTGGCTGAGGGTTGGGCTCTAGGTTTCCGTGCTCGGAGTCGAGATCAGAAACTCCCTCGATTTCCTCTGGGTCTTCTTCTTCGCCTTCAGGTGCTACAGGTACAGCAGGAGGTACTGGCTGTTGCTGAAGTTCATCAAATGTGAGCATGGGCGTCGTCAACCTAAAGGATAAGGTCATCCTCACGCGCTGCGATAATTTCCTCCTTCTCTATGACCAAGGCTTGAAGCTCTTCTATCTGAGTGACCTGTCGATCAGCATTTTGATAGTGACCTTGAGCTATACCAGTCAACTGACCCATACCGCGGCGTAGCAGAATCTGATAGTGGTGCTAGACATTCATGAACCTGATGGTACCACGGAGCGTTTCTTCGGCTGAATCTCCCAGCATATGACCATAATGGGCTATCCTAAAATTCCACTCAGGATCACTGGAATCTATTGCAGGGAATAGGCCGATAGGATGCCCTGCAACTTCCATGGGATGCTGGTTGCAGAAGATGTGGATGGCCTCAAGAGCTGCAGTATCAATGCTGCCACTGAAAATGAAAAGGTTGCTGAGGAATAGTCATCTTGACTCTGCACCAGGGAACACCCTCCTCTCTATACTCCACTCCATCATACTGGGGAGGCTCGGTGTAGAAGAATAGACTAAGTGATTCCCATAAGAGACGGGGAAAACCCTCCCAGTGCAAGGCATTGGTATGGAGTTGCCCTGCATGATCCCAAAAGATGTTTGAAGGAGCCGCCATCTGAAACAAGAATTCAGATGGTGAGATTTTGAAGGATACTGAAAACCCGACTAAGACTACCACAAGAATCCTATTGAAACCACACTAACATAGACAACACTCTATTTGTCCTTAAAAGAACAATATATTTAATGCACTCATTTTAATTATGGATGGACTATGCATGCACGTACTATTCGACCTCATAACCAAAACAATTGCCGAATATCTTCGGACTTACGTGGTTAGTTTCGGTGGCACAATGTTTACGTCTCTCCCTAATAACTAATCGATAAGTCCTATCCGTCTCAACCTCTTAATCGTGGTTAGTGTACCTGCAGAAAACCGTAGGCATATAACATGAACCTTTCATGGCAGCACGACATGAAAGCGTTCCCAAATAGTACTGTTCACTATAGAAACAGTATCCGTACAATTTCCGCCGTACGGACAACGTTAGCATACGTTACATCTGCAATGTATTCATGGGGGTACCGTTTAAAACGGGGGTATGAACAGCGATCACCATACCCTGCGCCGAACCATATACTCCCAATATATTCAACCTAAGTTGATATATTGGCAGCATCTCAAGTAGGCCACTGCTTGAGAAAACAATGCTCGGTTCGCATCACCGACGGAAGGCCAATCTCCCTCAGTTGGCTGAGGATCCTCACCTTCTTACCTTCTTGTCTCGACGTTGAGGAATGGATAATACCAATAGATATCTAGGGTTGGTTGTGCTCGAAAGTAAGTTTTAATAGAAAGTAGTGCTGCAAGTTAGAACTGACTATACATATATATACTAGTAGCCACCTGATCACTCCCATATAAACCCCTAGGGCTTTACGATCTAAACACCCACCTTAACGAGTCCAACGCACCTTGTAATTTCTTTGTTAAGCAAATTCTATTCTGAAAACATTTTTAAGAGCTGCTGCAGTGTAATAATGATTATAAGAGTAAACCTAAAGCTCTAATACCAGCTGTGGTAGAATCGCAGGAATTATTCTGGCTCAAGTGCGTTAGTCATCGCTAAACAGCCGATACTAACTCAACGCACTTCAAACGGAACAACCCATTGGTCTATCAGGTCTCCACCCGATACAACCACGATTCAACAGGATCGAAGCAGGTTTACCTCGCACGAAGGTGAGTCTACAATTGCACAACAGCTCATCAACTTTTAATTCATAGAATATTAAACATTATTACAAACCATTTCAACTTAAGTATACTTATACAAACATTGTTTAAAAACCACAAGCTATGCAAGCTTGGGTAGAGTGACAGCGGAAGAAAAAGTGTCCTGCGACTACACACGTTGCGAAAGTTCACACCAAATTCAGCCCAAACATGGTGTCATTCCGGAGGGTCACTACCAGCCGAGGACGGATCCCACTCCATGGACCAGCCAAACGGAATAGAGGTTGGCACTTCTGGACTATCCGTGGGGTTCTCAAAGGTCATACCTGAAAAATTGACTAGCAAGACTGAGTATACTAATACTCAGCAAGACTTAACCGCTTCATGGTATACTTAGTCATGTAACTAGACTCATGAAGGCTTGAAATAGTTCTGGGTTTAATTTCAGCTGAAAAGCAACAAAGAGTATGAACTAACTTTCATATTTGAGCTTTCAGATTCTAGTTTCATTACTATTCTAGGTAAGCACCTATACTAGACAAACAAGGTAGGGATTAGCATCCATCAAGATTATTCCAACAATAGTTATTGTTCTTACTCTATGTGGCAGAAGGAATAAGCAGTCTCAATCTCCGCGAGAAACGGACGATTCTGAATCGAATTTCCAAAATCTTGCAAGGCTTGGAACATCCAACGATAGTTCCAAAGCAACCGTTTGCCTTTCATTCCGACTCGTGGAACAGGGCCACCACAAGCGACTGTAGGACCATACGCACACCAATTGTGCAAGACATACGTCTGTAGCGCGACTACATGACCGTAGTCCTATCCGCTGCGTGGAACATACTCCCGCACGTCGGTGCGTGAGAAAAACCAAATTACAAGTGGTGGGAGGTATGTCCACTTCTCGGGTCGATTGGTTACTAGGCTTACCGCTTACCATATTTCGCGGCATGTGGCTAGTACTTTCAAACGCTTAGCCACCACTACCACACACTGCGACCTTATCAACTTTTATCAACACAGACGGGGTAACCTTCCGAGTCATGATACTGCACATGACCCCGTCTGTCGGAGGAATTCTCCAGCCGGGTGGCGGAAAGCACCCGCCTAATCCTAGTTAAGGATGGGTTTGGAGGAGACTTAGGAGCGCTCGATCGATGGACCGATGAACACAGGAAGGACACGAAGATTTAGAGTGGTTCGGGCCGCCGGAGCGTAATACCCTACGTCCACTTTGGTGTTGTATTGGCTGTGTTTCTGATTGTTGAAAGAACCTTTTTTTCTAACGAGTACACTCTCCCTTTTATAGTGCAAGGGGAGTGCTTACACCTTGCAGGACCCCGACAGGTGGGCCCGGCCAATAGGAGCTGTTCTACGAGAGATATAGAGGTCATCTCCTCGAGCTCCTCTCCGTAGTCCTCTCGATCGAGAAGTTGACGTGCGTATCTACAGCCAGGATATGGCCGTGTACAGCCTTGTCTTGTACAGTGTCCGGCGTCAGCGTTACCCAACAGTGGAGCCGTGCTGTCACTGTTGGGATGGGACCTTCGGTCAGAGGGCGAGAAGGAGCTGTCCCGTGGCGCGTGCACTGTTACAGCGCACGCCTTGGCTCGCCTGTTACAGGCCATCATCACGCGCGCAGCGCCGTGAAGGGACTGCACACAGTCCGCGTACTGTGCGCGGTGATATGACGCGCCGCCTTCAGACCAGGCGGGCTTACCGTGGTGTCAGCTTACCTGCCCCGTGTGTCAGTGGCAGGCAGCACCTTTTGACCTTGGCGTGCCCAACTCAGCTGTCGCATTAAATGCTGGTAGGTGGAGAGGCGACCCGTAAGGGGCCTCCGGCCGCAGGCACGCGGCGGGGTCAGCCGCGCTCCCCCCGCCGGGCAGCACATGGCGGCACCGGACCCCTTTCCGGGAGAAAGAGGGGTCCGGGGCCCCCGTGGCCGGCCGGAGCGGGCTGGCCTGTGATGGTCTGGCCATCACACGTGGCGGTCCCGGACCTCCCAGGGGAGGCCGGGTCTGCAGGGGTTACTCGAGAGCTCTCCCGCCCACGTGGGTGTGCAGAGGCCCCGGACCTCACGGAGCTCGGGGAGGGTCCAGAGACCGCGGTCCCAGCTGTCAGGTCCGGAGGCCGTATGCCACGTGGCCCAGAGGCGAGGGGGAGCGTGGATTATGAGAAGTCCCAGGGCCTGGACACCCTAGCAGGAGGTACCCTTATCTGTATGTACCGACAGAGGCCCCCGGGCCCACCTCGGGAGAGGGATGAACCCGCAGGTGGGGCCAAATCCCAGCATCGCGTCGGGTGTACAGCTCGTTCCCGCCAGGCGAGGGCACGGATGTCCTTTCGCCCGTAGCGGGATCCCCGAGGGACCCGTCTTCCGCGCGCACCGTGCGCGTCAGACGGTTCAGATTCTTGTCTTATTCGAGCCCGCCGCGCGGCTCGGGCGGTTCAGATTCTGCCCTTCCCACGACCCTCCAGCACCCTCGCCAATGACTGGTGGGCCCGAGCCCACTGGTCATAGAGTGTGAGGGAAGGGGAAGGCGGCGCTGGCGACCGCTCGACTTCTCCTCGGTCGCCGCAGGACGCCAAGGTGGGAGCAGCCTTTTGCATAAAAGGTATGCACCGAAGGGAACAGCTACCTTTTCGCTCTTGCCATCAACAGACGCCGTAGCGCCCCTTCGTCTCCGCATCACTTCTCGCGATCAGCTTCCTTGTGCCCGGCTCCTCTCTCTTCCTTGCCCCTTCGCGATCCACCCCAACAATCTCCATGGCTTCACTTCCTTTCCCGCGCCGCTTCCAGACTCGGGAACAGCTGGATGCGGTACGGCGCCTTCTGGGGTGGACCGCACCGGCAAACGCCGGGAAGATCAGGGCCGGCGAGACTCCCCTCCGCGACCTTGCCGCGGGGGAATTCGTCCTTTTCAATTCGTACATTATGTGCGGGTTGGTTCCTTCGATCTCCTCCTTCTTCCTCCTACTCCTGGAGGAGTTCGGCCTCCAACTTCATCATCTCACCCCCCACTCCGTCCTTCTCGCGGCGGTCTTCACCCATTTCATGGAGATGTTCGTGGGGGTGCGCCCCTGCACCATCATCTTCAAACATTTCTATTCCCTAGTCGGGACCGGGAAGAAACGCGGCGAGATTGGCGCATATTACTTCCAGCTCCGGCACGGGATGGCGGGCTCCTACATCGCCGCTTTCTCCAGCTCCAAGTGGGAGGAGTGGCGTGAAGGCTGGGTCATCATGGCTGACGAGCCTCATGACCGCCTGGAGCTGCCAACGGAGGGCCCCCAGAGCGACCGGAGCACCTGGAAGGCCAGGCCGACAATACCGGCGGAGCTCGACCCAGTGCTGTACCGGATCAAGAAGTTGGCAAGGAGTGGCCTGACTTCTATGATGGTGCTGGGCGACTTCTTGAAGCGGCGAATCGCGCCCCTGCAGCAGCGGTCCCGGATGGCCTACGTGTACAAGGGGCTGAACGACTGCTGCAGGATCGCACGCGGGCCCGGCGGCGACTTCACCAGGGCGGAGCTGGAGGCAGCGGTCCGGGCGATGACCGGCGAGGCGTTCATCCCGGAGTCTCTGGTCCTCCCGAGCGGGGTCAAGGCCCTGTGCGAGGACCAGGCATTGCGGTCATCGGTCCTGTCTTCGATGCCGACCCTGGACGAGGGCGGCCTGGCGGTCCGGCAACTGGGGGGCGACCCCAACCGCGGGCTCCAGATCCCTGGCGCCACACCGGACCGCCAGCAACGCCCCAGCGGAGGTGCCGGGGTGCCGGGACCCAGTGGTCCGGCCCCCGGCGGGAAGGGAAAAGAGAAAGCGCCGGTGCCAGAGCACCGGCAGAAAGACAGTGCGGGTGCGGCCCCGGCCCAAAGGAGCGGCGAAGCTCAGGGGGCGGCATCCGAGCGGCGCAGCCAAGCCGAAGGGAGCAAGTCCCGGAGGCTCCAGCGAGGCGATGGCTCCTTGGTGGGGGAGCCGGCGCCCAAGCGCCAGAAGACAACGGGGGTGGAGAAACAGAGCGGAGCTGCACCACCTCCATCACAGTACCGGCCTCCGCCGGGACAACAGGCTCCTCCGCCACCACCACCAGGGCCGCGGCCAGCGACACCACCGCCTCCGTCCGAGATCAGACCACCGTCCCCAATGCCGCCGCCAGGAGGCTCAAAGGTCGGGGACGGCCCCCAGGGGTCCGGGGGGTCCTCGGCAGGGAGGAAGGTCCCCCCGGCCGCCCGGGGCAGATGGGAGTGGTACGACTTCCCGTAAGTGGTTTTATCAAGGTTTTTCATTTCCTTTCACGGCTTCTAGTGCTTAACCAAACAGGTGGTACGGCAGGCCGCAACCTTCAAATGCTCCAACTGGGGGACCCGGCCCCCAGCCAGCGCCGGAGTCCTCGGCATCGGCACCAGCAGGGCCTCCGCCAGGAGTAGCCCCAGAAGCCTCCGGGCCCAGTGGTCCGGAGCTGGAGGCTACCATGCCACCACGTCCAGAAGCCGCCCCCCAGGAGGAGGCGATCAGGCCCACTGTGGCGGCAGAGGCCCCGGCAACAGCGCCGGGCGTCGAGGTCGGGCCTTCCCCAGCCGAACCGGCAGCTGAGGGGGTCGCTGCTACGGCGGAGGCTGCTGGGCCAGAGGCAGCGGCGACGGCGGCACCGGAGGCGGCGGAGGTGGCGGCTCCGGAGGCAGCAGAGGCTGCGGCTCCGGAAGCAGCAGAGGCTGCGGCTCCGGAGGCCGCCGAAGTCGCCAGTAGCGCCGCCCCAGCAGCGGAGGAGGAGGAACCGGAGGTGGTACTGGGAAGGCATCTCCTCCCGAGCACAGCGGAGGTCCCACTCTCCCGGCTCATAGCCAAATGCCAACAAGCTCAACTGGAGCTAGAGGCTGGCATGCGCCGGGAGTGGGAGAAGCTGGAGGCGGAGCGCCAGCGGCTCTCCGACTGGGAGATCCGCCTGGGGGACCGCATCAAGACTGTCTCCGCCCGCTACGCCGAAGAGCGCGCCAAGCTCGCACAGGGACGCGAGCTCCTGCTGGAGGAGCTGGAGCAGGCGCGCTATCGAGAGGCAGCAGCGCTCGAGCGGGAGAAGGCAGCCAACCGGCGGGAAAAGGATGCCCTCGAGGCGTAGATCGTCACGGAGAGGCTGAAGGAGGCGGCGACGGCCAGGGAGCGGGCCGCCCGGGAGCTGGCGAAGGCGGCGAGGGAGGCGTTTACAACGGCCGAGGCGCAACAGGCCTCCCTCGCAGAACAGGTGACGGCGGCAGCGAAGAAAGAAGAAGAGCTGGCCGCCCGAGAGGCAGAGGAGGTGGCCCGGCTGCAGGAGCTCCAGAAGCGGGAAGAGGCCGTGGAGGAGGAGCTGGCAGCCGGGTACCAGAGGCTCCAGGAGCGCGAGGCAGCGCTCCAAGAGAGGGAGACCAAGGTGGAGGGGCTCCTGGCAGAGCAGCACGCCGGCGCCAACCGATTAACAAGATGGGTTGGCGCGGTGAACCCTCTGCTAGAGGCGCTCGGGGCCAACCCCATCTGGGTACCGGAGGCTCCTTTACCATTCGGCGCCGCACTCCAGCTGCTGGACACCACCGCCAGGCGGCTACAGGATGCGAAGGCCGGCCTCCAGGACCTCCTGGAGACAGAGGGACGAGCAGTCGCTCGGGGGTGGCGGAGTACATCCTCACCAGCTTCCGGAGCCATGATCCTGCCGTCCAGCTGACGCCCGTCCTGGTCGGACCCCTCCGGGCGACAGCGGCCGCCGCGCGAGAAAGTGTCCAGGAAGCGGTGGACATGGTCGCGGCCCGCCTCCGGCGACGTCCCGAACCTTCAGAGAGTGGAAGTGCCTCCGGACCGCCAGAACAGTAGTGCTAGTATTTTTTAGTTATTTCTTTTGTAATATAACTTTTGTCATTGTAAGATAACCTTATAATATTACGCGTATTCAACGCAATTTTTGTGAAAAACTTAGCTGTTTTCCTGTTGTCGGTTTGTAAGGTGTTCTTGTGCATACCGAGGTCCCGTGTGGCCCCCTGGGAGGTAGTCGCGATAGGATGGGACTAGCTGCCATAGAACCGAGGTCCTGCACATGACTTAGATCGACGCTTAGTAGACGTCCCTACGAGGTACCGGTCCGGCCAGCGAAAGCCTACTACGTTGCGTAACGAGTCAGAGCACCGGAGCCATAGTTCGGGATTCTAAGGGGTCCCGGCCCCCGGGTCCATTGTTCAAGGTACAACGATACCCGTCCTAGGGGGCAGGGCGTGTAGGCTTAGGGTACGGAACCAGGCTAAGCGGCTACACAGCCCTGGACCCCGGCAAAGAACGAGCACGCTTCCTTGAAGCCAGTCCCGGGTGCTCAGTTCCTTTTCCTCCGCGAGACAGGGGTCCCGGGCAGAGACATAGTGTAGCAAACTAAGTAGGACCTTCGACATGACACAGACGCGAAACACCACGTGGGGGGTTAGCGTAACAAGATGCGAAAAAACCTTAGAATCGCATAGAGTTCAAGGACGCGTTTGAGAACAAATTTCCCCTTAAATGAATTGGTACAGAAGAGTTGTGCGATGTACGCCAGGGGCCGGATTTACGAGGGCGTACCTCTACCGCCCTGGTCCGCACGGCAATGCTACCAATTACAAAGGAAAATTTCCTCCCAACCAGGTCCTAGGGATAGAACTTACGGAGGTGCTCAATGTTCCATGGATTGGGTAGTTGCATTCCATCCTCCGCAGCCAAACGAACAGATCCGGGTCGGCACACCTTTGTCACCTTGAAGGGCCCCTCCCAGCTGGGGGAGAGCTTGTGCATACCCTCTCGGTTCAGGATCCGCCTTAGGACTAGGTCCCCGACCCGGAGCTCCCTACTGCGCACAAACCGTTGGTGATAGCGCCGGAGCGCTTGGTTGTACCGTGCGTTTCGGACTGCTGCTCGCCATCTGCGCTCGTCGACGAGGTCCACATCTTGACGACGCTCCTGTTCCTGCACTCCCTCATCAAAAGACCGGACTCGCAGAGAGCCCATGGTGATCTCCGGGGGAAGGCACGCCTCGGCCCCGTAAACCAAGAAGAAAGGGGTTTCCCCTGTTGCCCGGCTAGGTGTGGTCCGGTTCCCCCATAACACACTTGGGAGTTCTTCAATCCACCTTGCGCCATGCTTCTCAAGGTCACAGTAGGTCCGGATCTTGAGCCCTCTGAGGATCTCGGCGTTGGCCCGCTCAACCTGGCCATTACTCCTGGGGTGCGCCACTGAGGCGAAACAGAGCTGAATGCCCATATCCTCACAGTACTCCTGGAAGTACTGGCTCGTGAACTGGGTCCCATTGTCTGTGATGACGCGGTTCGGGACCCCGAACCGGCACACAATTGACCTGAGAAAAGCAGTTGCTGACGCCTTGGTGATGTTGACCACTGGGGTTGCCTCCGGCCACTTAGTGAATTTGTCAATGGCAACATAGAGGTACCGGTACCCGCCAACGGCCCTAGGGAAAGGTCCCAAGATATCCAACCCCCATACCGCAAAGGGCCAAGAGGGAGGAATCATCTGCAGAGCCTGAGCTGGAGTGTGTATTTGCTTTGCGTGGAACTGACACGCTTTGCAGGACCTTACCAACTCAGCTGCATCCTGGAGTGCTGTCGGCCAGTAAAAGCCATGCCGGAAAGCTTTACCAACCAGCGTGCGGGATGAAGAATGACTTCCGCACTCGCCTCCATGGATCTCCGCAAGCAAGTCGCGGCCCTCTTCCTGGGTGATGCACCGCATGAGGACGCCGTTGGCGCCACGGCGGTAGAGATCCCCTTCTACCACTGTGTATCGCTTAGCCATCCGGACTATGCGCTCAGCAGATGCTTGATCTTCAGGAAGGTAATTATCTTTCAGGTAGTCCCGGACCTTAGAGATCCATGCATCGGGACCTTTCTGAGAAACTGGGCGTGGCTCCCCGAGGTCTCCGGGACCCTCAAGGGAGCACACGACCCTTGGCGGGCTCCACGGATGGAGCGCCGCCGGGACCGCCAGCTTCGAGGTGCTAGTCCGACCCCCTTCGCCAGGTCGGCAGGCTGGGCGGAAGGCTTCAGCAGACGTCTCTGGAAGATGCCCTCAGGCACGGGTGCCTGGGTCGATGCGCTCGCGGAGAGTGCATCAGCTGCTGTGTTGCCTTCGCGTGGAACATGTTGCAGTTCCAGCACAACGAAGTCCTTCTCGAGCCTCTTCACATGAATGAGGTAGGCCGCGAGCTGGGGGTTGTTGCAGCAACACTCCCCCCGGACTTGCCTGACGATGAGTTGGGAGTCCCCTTTGACCAGGAGCTCTCGGACCCCCAGGGACAGAGCCGCCGTGAGTCCGAAGATTAAGGCCTCATACTCCGCCATGTTGTTGGTGGCCTCAAAATCAAGGTGCACCATGTATTTTAGCTGCTCGCCACGTGGGTCGATGAGGACCACGCCAGCCCCGGCCCTCTTGCTGCGGGCGGACCCGTCAAAGAAGAGGGTCCAGTGAGGCCTGGTGAAGACCGGAGCCCTGTCTTCCGAACGCGGGGGGTTCGTCCCTTGGTCCGGACCCCGGAGGCGTTTGGTGCCGGCGTCCATTCCGCGATGAAGTCAGCCAGGATCTGGCTCTTGACGGCGTGACGCGGCTGGAAGTCGAGCTGGAACCCCACGAGCTCTGCAGCCCACTTGGCAATGTTGCCTGTGGCGTTGGAGTTGTGGAGGATGGCCCTCAATGGATAGGCGGTCACCACCACAATCTTGTGGGCCTGAAAGTAGTGGCGGAGCTTCCTGGACGCAACAAGTATAGCATAAAGGAGCTTATGCGTTTCAGGATACCTGGCCTTTGTCTCATGAAGGACCTCACTGACGTAGTAGACCGGCTTCTGGACGGTCCTGACTCTGCCAGGTGGACTGGATCCTTCAATTTGGGCTGGGGACCCTTCAGCCCCCAAGCTGCTCAATGCTTCTCCGGGTCGGAGCCCGGCCGGACCCTCCGAAACAGAGCCAGTTGCTGGAGTGGAGGAGGCCAGACCTCCTTCTCCCGCAGGGGGGTCCACAGGGGCCCCCTGCGAGGGAAACTCGGACCTCTCGGTGACCAGCACCATGCTGATCACTTCGGTCGTTGCTGCAAGATAAAGAAACAGTGTCTCACCTGGGTCCGGAGCGACCAGGACCGGCAAGGAGGTAAGGTACTGCTTCATCTCTTGGAAGGCACGTTCTGCCTCTTCGGTCCATACAAACGGGCCGGACCCCCTCATCAACTTGAAGAAGGGAAGCGCCCTCTCCGCCAGCCTCGAAATGAAACGGCTGAGGGCTGCAAGGGACCCCGCCAACCTCTGTACATCTTTGAGGCGTGCAGGAGGCCTCATTGCCTCGATCGCCCGGACCTTGTCCGGGTTGGCCTCGATCCCCCGGTGGGAGACCAGGAAACCAAGGAGCCTTCCCGCCGATACACCGAAGACGCACTTCTCGGGGTTAAGCTTGGTGGAAGTCGCCCGTAACTTGTCGAAGACTTGAGCTAAGTTTTCTAAGAGGGAATTCGACTCTCTAGTCTTGACAACGATGTCATCAACATACACCTCGACTATATCTCTAACCAAATCACCTAGAGTGATGTTCATTGCTCGAGCAAAGGTGGGTAGAGCATTAAGCAACCCATAAGGCATCACTATATAACAATAAAGTCCATCCACTGTTACAAAAGCTGTGTGCTTCCTATCATCACAAGCCATCTTGATTTGGTGGAAACCAGAATAGGCATCTATGAAGGACAGCAAATCACACCCGGAGGTGGAGTCTACAATCTGGTCTATACGCGGAAGTGGATAAGGGTCTTTTGGACATGCCTTGTTTAGATTGGTGTAGTCGATGCACATCCGAAGCTTCCCGTTGGCCTTTGGGACTACAACCGGGTTGGCCAACCATTCAGGATGGTAGACCTCCTCGATGAAGCCAGCCTGCAGCAGCTTGCGGACCTTTCACGGATGAAGTTTTGCCGCTCGATGGACTGTTTGCGTGGCTTCTGCCGGACCGGCCTGGCGCAGGGTGGATCTTCAAATGATGCTCAATCACCTCCCTAGGGATCCCGGGCATCTGTGACGGTTCCCAAGCGAACACGTCAACATTTGCCCGGAGGAAGGCGATGAGCGCGCTTTCCTATTTCTCTCCCAGGTTGCCACCGATGCGGGTGGTCTGGGAGGTCTCCGCTCCGACCTGGACGATCTTCACGGGGACATCGTCCGTATCGGACGGATGGACCTTCGGTGCCTTGGCCAGGGCCTTGGCTCGTGAGGTCGAGGGTCGGACCCCTGGTTGCCAGCTGCAGGGGCAAGCCCCGTAGCCAGCGCATGGAGCTTTTCGACCGCTACAACAGCAGCGGCCCGATCGCTTTGGACGGTGAGGACGCCCGCCGGAGAGGGCATCTTTAGGACCAGGTACCCGTAGTGGGCAACGGCCATGAACCGGTACAGGGCCGGTTGCCGATGATGGCGTTGAAGGGGAGGTTAACTTCCGCGACCTCGAACTGCACGTTCTCGGTACGGAAATTGTCCTCCGTCCCGAATGTAACCGGTAAGGTGATGGTCCCTACCGGGTACACGGGATCGGGGCCCACTCCTGAGAATGGGCGTGATGGAGCCAGCTTGGACTCTGGGATCTGCAGGTGCTTGAACGCCGCATAGCTGATGACGTTGAGGCCGGCGCCTCCGTCGATCAGCACATGGTGAAGGCGTACATTGGCGATGGTGGGTGCCGTGATGAGCGGCAGCACCCCTGCACCCGCCATGTTCTCTGGGCAGTCGGATGGCCCAAAGGAGATGGTGATGCCCTTCCACCGCTGGTGGGGCGCTGCCCTCGGCACCCCTGGTTTCACCGAGAGGACCTCCCGGCGAAGGGCCTTCACGTCCCGTCGGGAGACGAGCTCCGAACTGCCACCGTACATAACGTACAGCTTTTTGCGGCGCTCATCCCCGCCGGACTCGGAATCGGACTGCTGGAAGAGTCCCTTGAGGTCTTTATTGGGGGTTTGATACCCCAACTCCCTCTCAGTCGCAGCAGCGTCGGCATCAGAGGCCTTCTCCTTGCCGGACCGCCGCGGAGGGGAGGAGCCTTCCTTGGAGGCTTGGTCACGCCTCTTGCTGAGGCGTTCCGCGAGCTTCTGGATCTCGCGGCACTCAGCGGTGCTGTGGCGAGCCCCAGGATGAACAGGGCATGACCCGGGGTCAGTGCGCTGCTGTCGTGGGCGCTTGCCGCGGGAGTTCTGGCCCCCGGTCGTTGCAGCCGCAACGGCCGGACCCCCGACCCGTGACTTGTCGAAGCCACGGTTCTTCTTGTTCTTCTTCTTGCCGCTGCCAGGGGCAGCGACACTGGGCCCGCTCGTTTGAGCAGGTCCTACCTGAGTTGCAGAGTGCCACGCACGGCCTTCTGCAGCTCAGGCGCATTTGTCCGCCAGAGCGAACAGGGTGGTGACGGCTTCCACCTGGTGGGTCGCCAGCTTCTCTAGCATCTTCTCGTCTCGGACCCCCTGTCGGAAAGCCGTGATAATAGATGCATCGGAGATACGTGGGATGGTTCCACGTACCTTAGTGAAGCGGGAGATGAAGGCCCGGAGGGTTTCCCCGGGTTGTTGCCTCACGGCGTGGAGGTGGGCTTCCACGCCATGCTGTTGGTACGCACTGGCGAAGTTCGCCGTGAACTGTGCGCAGAGTTCTCCCCAGGAATGGATGGATCCCGGGGTAAGGTTCATGAGCCAGGTCCGGGCCGGCCCGGTCAAGGCTACATGAAAGTAACTTGCCATGACGGCTTCGTTACCCCCAGCCGCCGTGATGGCGGTGATGTAGACCTGCAGGAACTCTGACGGGTTGGAGGACCCGTCATATTTTTCCGGCAGGTGAGGCCGAAACTTGGACGGCCAAGCGACCACACGAAGGTGGTCTGCGAGCGCTGCACAGCCCACGCCCGATACCGGCGCCTGGGCTAGTCCTTGCGGCCTGGCCGCAGCCGCATCGAGCTCGGGCGCAAGGTCCCGACCCTGAATGTTGAGCCGTCGGTTGCGTGCTCGCTCGATGGAGATCCTGGCATCCTCTCCCGCATGCCTGCGGTTGAGCTCTGCCCGGAGGTCCCAGTCCGTGCACTCCTTACTGATGGTGAGTGCACAGAACCGGATGCGCCGCCCTGGCGACGGCGCTGCCTGGATACAGACCCCCCCGCTGAGCCTGGGGAAGCCTGTGCCAGGTTGAGGAGGCGGTCGACGTCGTCACGCCATTGTCTGTGTGCGTCTGGCGACGCCGCTTCGCCAGGGGGGTTGCGGAGCAACTCCCTGGCTGCCATGAGGGGCCCGCTGGTGGGAGCACCGATTGGGCCACAGAGGCTTGCATCGCCGCACATGGTGGAGCAGCGCGCGGGCCACCCTGGAGGCGGGATGGCGCGAGGCGTGTGGCGCCGTCGACGCCACTTCTTCACCGATCAGGAGGTCATGGTGACCATTTTCCTGCGCCATTGAAGTCGCGAAGGTCGTCCGAGCGCAAACCAAACTCGCCCCCCCTATCTGGCGCGCCAAATGTCGGAGGAATTCTCCAGCCGGGTGGCGGAAAGCACCCGCCTAATCCTAGTTAAGGATGGGTTTGGAGGAGACTTAGGAGCGCTCGATCGGTGGACCGATGAACACAGGAAGGACACGAAGATTTAGAGTGGTTCGGGCCGCTGGAGCGTAATACCCTACGTCCACTTTGGTGTTGTATTGGCTGTGTTTCTGATTGTTGAAAAAACCTGTCTTCTAACGAGTACACTCTCCCTTTTATAGTGCAAGGGGAGTGCTTACACCGTGCAGGACCCCGACAGGTGGGTCCGGCCAACAGGAGCTTGTTCTACGAGAGATATGGAGGTCATCTCCTCGAGCTCCTCTCCGTAGTCCTCTCGATCGGGAAGTTGATGTGCGTATCCACAGTCGGGATACGGCCGTGTACAGCCTTGTCTTGTACAGTGTTCGGTGTCAGCGTTGCCCAACAGTGTAGCCGTGCTGTCACTGTTGGGATGGAACCTCCAGTCAGGGGGTGAGCCAGCGCTGGCTCGTGCCATGCGCACTGTTACAGCGCAAGCCTTAGCACGCCTATTACAGACCATCATCACGCGCGCAGTACCGTGACGGGACTGCACACAGTCCGCGCACTGTGCGCGGTGATACGACTTGCCGCCTTCAGATCAGGCAGGCTTATCGTGGTGTCAGCTTACCTGCCCCGTGTGTCAGTGGCAGGCCGCACCTTTTGACCTTGGCGCGCCCAACTCAGCTACCGCATTAAATGCTGGTAGGTGGAGAGGCGACCCGTAAGGGGCCTCCAGCCGCAGGCACGCGGCGGGGTCAGCCCCGCTCCTCCCGCTGGGCAGCACATGGCGGCACCGGACCCCTTCCCGGGGGAAAGAGGGGGTCGGGGCCCCCGTGGCCGGCCGGAGCGGGCTGGCCTGTGATGGTCTGGCCATCACTCGTGGCGGCTCCGGACCTCCCAGGGGAGGCCGGGTCCGCAGGGGTTACCCGAGAGCTCTCCCGCCCACGTGGGTGTGCAGAGGACCCGGACCTCACGGAACTCGGGGAGGGTCCGGAGACCGTGGTCCCAGCTGTCAGGCCCGGAGGCCGTATGCCACGTGGCCCAGAGGTGAGGGGGAGCGTGGATTATGAGAAGCCCCAGGGCCTGGACACCCTAGCGGGAGGTACCCCTATCTGTGTGTACCGACAATGTTATATGTTGAAATTTAAAATAGAAACTAATAATTTCTCTTAATCACTTGTGCAGGAGCTGGATTGTTGTGGAGGGGAATAACACACGCCACGTCAATGGCATCCTCGGTCTTCTGTGCAGGGAACACTACCCTGGTCTGGTTCAGTATGCCGGAGTGACGGGGCCGGCTTACACGTTCGACCACAATACCGCCACCCCTGATGCCGAAGATCGGGACGATAGGGTATTCAACAACAAGGCGGAACGGGTGAAGCAAGAGCTTTGGGTAAGTGCTCGATACATCGTATTCTCTGCACATTCTTGAAAACTAGTTACAGACTTCTCTATTTACATGCATTCATTTGTATGCATGACTTCTTCAGATGCCAGGCGGGATTTGAGGACATGGCGGATGTGGTGGCTACCAAATGCTGTAGGAAACTAGTCACGGACATGCACTACGAGGCGCGTGTCCAGGCCATTGTAAGTTACTACGGCACCGTCCTTGGCCAAAGGGTCACCAAAGTGCAAGCAAGAACCATGACGTTGACTCAGGAGCAGTACTTACAGGTAAATGATTCCTTGTTGATGTCATCGTCAAACATCAATCTCTTAATCCATTTTTTTGATGTTATGTAGATGATTCCTTCTTGGTGCGCCTCGTATCCCGAGTGCTGGCAACAAATAGTGCAAAAGTGGTGCTTTGACGAGTGGGAGGAGACGCACAACGCTTGTCGGGAGCGGCGTTTGATGATGCCTGGTGTACCACACCATCAGGGCAGCCGCAGCCTCTCCAGATACGTAGAAGCATGGGTACGCGACTTCATTTATTTAATGCAACACTCCATTATGCATGATTTGTAATCATCTTGCTATTTTTCTCGCAGTCGTCCTCACATGGTGGCGAGCCTTGCTCTCTATTCAAGGCATATGCTTTGTCCCACAAGGGCAAGGCGACGTCCGACGTCAACTACAATCCAGAGGACGGGCCCGAGGCGTACAGCAACCCAACCGTCCACAATCGCCTCAGTGAGTACACATCGATGGCAAGGGAGATCCATGGGCCAGAATTTGATCCGACCACCGAGGATCTTGATGGGGAAGTCATCATGAGGGTCGGAGGAGGTAAGAAGCATGGGCGGTACTGGATTGCCGACGGCACAATCGACTCGTCCTCTACTCCCACTCTATCTCAAATTCGAGCAAGGAGCACTAGCGTGAGCCCAGGCGTACGAACTCGGCTGGACACTTCACAGTTACAGATAGAGACACTCCAGGTTATTTCTTCTTTATCCGTCGTTCATTGATTACTATATACTTTTTCTTTGCATTATTGTAATATCGGCGTGAAAATTTTGCAGGGCCAGCTGGTAGAAGAGAGGAGGCAACGTCAGGAGCTGGAGGAGAGGATGAGGGCCGAGCGGGACAGGATGAGGGCCGAGCGGGAGGCCGAGCAGCACAGGATGAGTGACATTCTTGCTTATATGCAGACTCTTGGCGCCGCAACGGGTGTAGCTCCGCCACCTTCGCTATTCATGACTCCACCTCGACCGCCGCCTCCACCTGCTGATCCGTTTTCTACTCCTGTGAGTATGGATAAGTTTTAGTTATGTATGATCGTCATTTTTCTTGTCTCACGTATGCAATCTCTCCTCCTTTACGCAGAATCAATCGGCGGCCTCAAATGACCCTAATGTTTCTCCGGATCAGCCTAATTGGCCGCCTTGGTGAACTTCGTGGTTGAACTCATTGCAATAACTTCGTGGTTGAACTGTTTGCATTAAAACTATTTTGAATTGCTTGTGAACTTCATCGTTGAATTCTTGTAAACTTTGTGGACGATTATTATTCGTGTTTGTGTGCTAATATATGTATTGCTTCTATGAATTTGGTTGTGTATATATTGCATGCTTGAAATTTGATTGCGTGTATATGTTGTATATACTGTGCAAAATGGAAAAGAACAGGCTGTGTAAAAAAAAATCCCAGCTTTGCCGAGTGCCGCGCAGCAAGCACTCGGCAAAGACTGGAGCCTTTGCCGAGAGTCACTCAGAAAGCGCTCGGCAAAGCTGGTAGCCTTTGCCGAGTGTCTGCTCTGGGGCTCTCGGCAAAGTTTTGAAATTTTGCCGAGTGCCTCCTGCAGGCGCTCGGCAAACCAGCATCCTTTGCCGAGCGCTAAGGCCCCGTCACCGTTCCACGCGCCGTCAGTGCACTTTCGTTTGCCGAGCGCTGGCTCCGGCTCTCGGCAAAGGCTTTGCCGAGCGCCCGTGTAAAGGTTCTCGGCAAAGATGCCTTTGCCGACGGCTCTTTGCCGAGTGTCGCGCTCGGCAAAGGCTTTGCCGAGCGTTTTTGTGGGTTTGCCGAGTGCCTCGGGCACTTGGCAAAGGGGGCGCCTCCGGTAGTGTTGTATGTCTCCGGCGGAAGAACTGTTGGGGAACACGTATAATAAAAAGGAAATCTCAAGAAAATGCACAGAAAGCAATGCGAAAACGTCATCTTTCCAACAGGAATATAAAACAACCGATCGTTTAAACAGACAGCATCGTGTACCAGTCGTAGGACATGCATGGGATCGCATGCAGACTGCTACACTCATTGCAGATCGCCAAGGCTCCTCCGATTGCAGGTATGCACACGCTGTCTTTTCAGATGTTGCTTGATAGATTCACTGTGCGTCTATGACACGGAGGCTCAACGAGGACGTGCGAGAACCCGGCATCAGACCATTTTTGCACGCAGCTTCGGACGTTACATGTCCACGCCGATCGAGCCGATCAATTACGCCAAAAAAATGACGATCAAAAAGAAGATGGGAAATGAGCGACAGATCTCCCGAATAATCTCGTTGTGTGCATGGCCCATGTCATCCTGATCAGGAATCCAAGCATCCGGCCGCGAGGCCTTAGCTTCTTGCAATGTGAAGAAGAGGAGGAAGACCTCTGTAGTCTGTAGAACGAACCTCCAAATTTGGCGTCCACTTGGCTGACTCTACCGCTATAGTGACTGTGAGATCGAGCTAGAGACGCCTATTAAATTTATATACCTAGCACTTGTACCACCAACCGAGGGAGGCAGGCAGGGCCAAAAGGATTCCTGTGATTTTTTTTCAACATTTGGTTGACTGAATAGATCAACTAATATGAGATACTCCGCTCAAGGAAAAAATTATATGAGACACTGAACCTTAGTTTAAGATTGGCGAATTGTGCGATGAACAGTGCAGTGACTAACTGAAACTTCTCTAAGGGATGTGGCTTGGTCCCTGTTGTTTGTAAAATTTGAAGCTTCATCATATGGTCATGATGATGGAACACAAGGGACCCAATGGGAGGCGGAATGCTTCTACAAAGCTCAATCAATTGGATAGTATGTTGCTAAGAAGATCTAGCTGCACATTGGATAGTATGTTGCTCAATGAATTGTAAGAAGATCTAAATACACACACATAGCTCCATTCATCCATTGCAATACTGGTGCTAGGATCGGAGCATGCAGTTTGCAGTCATGCACCAACACGACAGGGCATCAGCACATCGATGAACAGTCGAGCGGTGGCCATCACGTGCAAACACGAATGAGCGAACAACTGCGGGCAGCTTCCAACTTCAGCGATGGCGACGACGGCAAGCGTCCACGGTTCCTAGCAGCCCAAGCAGGCAGCGCCAGTTGCCTCTAGCAAGGGCGCCGGCCGGCGCGCCGCGATGCCACCGCCCGTCCCCGACAACGATTGGGGGGCTGCCAGGCTGGGCAATGGCGAGGGAGGCGGACGCGGTTCGAGAGACTCGGCGGGGTAGGGGACGGAGCGGATCTCCGTACATGACGGCGAGGCAGCGCGGCAGTCGCTGGAGCCGCGTTGGAAGCGGAGGCAGGCGTAAGGCAGTCTTGGCGGATGGACTATTATGAATACAGCTAGGGGTTTTGTGTAAATAACCGGATCACGATTATTAATCGCGATCCAATTTAGGAGGTTTTATGTAAATAATCGGATCACGATTATCAATCGCGATCCAGTTTAGGGGGTTTTATATAAATATCTAGAGGGCTTTATGCAAAACAAGTTGAAAAATGCAGATGGCGCCGGCCGGCGGCCACGGCCGTCTCCGAGTTCACGCCGCTTTGGCCTCGTGCCCCGCCAGCCTGGATCCACACTGCAACCATCCGCACGCACTCGAACAATGAGACTGTGCACCCAAGGACTTCCACGCCGCGAGCTCAATCCAATCCAGGCGGCGCGGCGCGGTGCGGCCTGGCTCCACGGAGTGCGCAGCAGCATGGACGACGGCTCCATGGCCGGGCGCCCGGGCGACGAGGCCCTCCAGGCTCCAGCCCCTCCTCCCTCCCCTCCAAATCAAACTATTCTAAGTTTGACTAAATTTCCTCCCTCCCCTCCAAATCAAACTGTTCTGAGTTTGACTAAATTTATAGAAAAGAGTACTAATATTTTGAATGTCAAATGAGAATAATTAGATTCATTATTAAATATAATTGTATAATTTACTTATTTGATGTGTTACATGCTAATATTCTTCACTATAAATTTGGTTAAACTAGACTGCTTTGAATTAGGATAAAATAAAATGCCTTACATTTCAGGACGGAGGGAGTACGTGTGACATAAATTAGTTATTTCTTCTCTACCTCCCCCAAAAAGAATGTTTGAGCAAATATGCAATGCATTGTAAAAATATATATGGACAACCATTTGTTTTTGTGCTATAGATATCTATATGCAAGCATTGCAGCTTGATTTGCTGTTGGTGTACTGAAGAAAACTGAAAAGTATCAAGGTAGCCCAGTGCAGGAAACACGAAAGGTCGAATTGTGAAAAACATTTGTTTGGTTCAGGATGCCTCTTTTTGAATGCATACCCCACTGCATCTATCCATAGGTTTTAAGAATATTGATGTCAAAGATTGTTTTTTCTGAGGAATTGTGATAACTTGATTCATCGATATTGGTAATTCAATGTGCCCACCCGCTGGTGTTTGCTTTTTCAGAGTCTTTGAAACATCTGAAAACATTTGTTTGGTTTCAGATCAACACATTGCATTTCTACGTTGGCTTCAGCCAGTTCGTCAGTTAGGTGGCAGCAAGTAATTTATTCCTGTGTTTATCAGATGAAGCGAGTGAGAGATTATTCCTGAGCACCGAGTTGCAAGCATAGCATCAGAAAATTGAAGAACAGTGACGCGGTGAACATCACGACTTCACGAGCATCACGGGACGGACGGACAAGCAATTGCCCGCGGCTTTGGCGACGGCGACCAGGTCACGATACCAGCATGGAGGCACATTGTGAAAAGACGAAGCCGCCCCTGCCCTGCTCCTTTCTCTCCCACTCCGACAGCTAGGTGGGCCCTACTTGTCAACTCTCCTGCGTTTTTGATTAAAAAAAGTTTTGCCGGTGGCTCCAATTTCAGCAAAATGACTCCTCTTCCGGTGATGCACATTCCCAAGTGTGAGTACTAAAATGCAGATTTTTCTTTTACTGGATTTTTCTGCTAGATGCCCATCGAAAATACTAGTTATTTTATCTTTTTGTTGACAAATACTACAGTCAACATAAATTAGTTGATGATCAGAGACTCTTCAGCTGATGCCATGTTCGGTTGCAACAGATGTTAAGTTCCACTACCTTACCTAGTTATGCACCTGATTTTGCTGTGCCATTGTCGAATAATAAGGACTTCTTCAGTGATGCCATGTTCGGTTCAATAAAACCTTCATCTTCAGTCTTGGTTCCTGGTCGGCACTTTGCTTTGTGTTAATGTCCTGATCAACTGTTTTTCGTTATCTTTGCAGTTTGCAGTCGTTGCTGTCATTCCGTGACGATTTATTTGAGTGAAGGAAAACATATATGCAAGCTGCAGCAGCTAGGGAGAGAGCCTTGTGTACGCTGGTGCTAATGGATCTGACCAACAAGATGCAGCGACAGGGGAGAGCAATGATTGCCGGTGCTAGTGGATGTTCTTGACAAGCGTCTGAACTTTTGTTCAGTGTTGGCATTACTAGAAATAAGATGGTGATAATGCCCTGCAGTTTCTGATCCACTGACCCCAGATAATCTGTGTTGATTGCCTTCTTGGGTTGGAAAGAGAGATTATCTCGAGTGTCCACATCAGATAGTTCCGTGCAGCCATGGATTCGCAGGGAGTGAACAGTGAAGGTTGTCACTGCCATCTGCTTCTTCATGCTACGACAGGAACAAGGAGGCCGTGGACGCGAGATAGCGCACGGAGCTGAGCAGCAACCCTGAGGAGCGCGGCACACACGGCCCCAAGCGTCCGAATGATGCACACGCCGGTCGCGACGCTCGGCTCTGGCGCTACGCGGTGGTGGGTGACCTTGGCGGCGGCAGTCCAGCGCAGCCTCTCCCGTCGCTGGTGCCCTCCGCCGAAGCCAAGGTCTTGAGTGGGAGAGAAGCTGGAGGTGTTCTCCATCCGGAGCAAGGAACGGCGGAATCGTCCGCGGGCTCGCTACCAACACCGGCCGTCGCCCACCAGCGCCCGAGCCGGTGGCGGGGGAAGAGGTCAAGAGGAGGAGCATTTTGCAAAATAACCCCTCGTTTAGATCCATACTTTACAGAAAACCCCTCATTTGGATAGCGATTACTAATCGTGATCCGAAGTTTGCATAAACCCCCCTGAATCTAATAATCGCGATCCAAATATTTATAAATAACCTCTAGCTCGGGATGCGATTTTTAAAATTCGTTCCCGTGTGCGCCTGCTGTCGTCGATCTCTTGTGCCCATGGCTTCCGCGTCCGCCGCGAGATTCGCCGGAGATCCGCACCGCCCTGTCGTGCTTCTCCTCTGCTGATTCACACCGTCTTCCCCTTCTTTGCCCGCGGAATCCTGGATGTCGAGCTGCCCCAAGTTGGAGAGGGTTTATTGAGACTGTCCGGCGCTGGACCATGGCATGGGCGCATGGCAGCTCGACAGGAACCGCGCCAGCGAGCTTTGCCGATTGAGGGCACGCCGCCGGGAGAAGCTGCGCGACGCCTTCCCCAGGAAAGCAGTTTAGTTGTCGATCAGATAATCTCATTAAGCCGATTTGCACTCCTTTTTTGTGCTTCAGAGGAAGTAATTAATCTTGAGCCGCGCGTGGTGTGTTCAGTCGATCAGAATCTCAGCTCTGAACATCATCAGTGCATTTGGAAAATTACTGAAGGGACGAACATGATAACACGAGAAACGGTGACCCTTTTCCTGATTGATTAATCCTGATTCCTGAGCCGACGACGACGAGAGACTGGAACTGAACTGACGACGACGATCGCACGCTGAAGTCTGAAGCTTATGAGCTTCGTTTCAGAAGAACAGTGAGGGAGCCAGGAATACATTGAGCTGCTGCTGGCAATTTTGAGCTTCGTTTCAGAAGAAACAGGATTGGACGGCGAGTCGGCGACCGTGTGAACTGATTTGAAAGTTTCAGGCCAGCGATCAGTTTTTATTTTCTCTCAGCTCCTTTTGGTGTCTGTAAAAATGCTGACTGCTACAATTTGGTGGAGGGAATGTGTGTCAACCAATACTTTGGAATTGCTTCTATTTTCCAATTGAATTACATGAGGCTAAAACTAACCGATAGGATTTCTTTTTCTTTTTGGCTGTTGCCCGTTCTCAACCAGGACGACCAAGGTCACACAAGTACAGAACTGCTTCCCTAATTCATCAAAATGTTCTTTGTCGCTAAATACAGAATCGATGATGGCTGATGAGACGCGCCAGCGCATGAACTGGAACACTCACCTCGCCGGCCACTCGTTGCGACCATCATGGCCGACCTCCGCAGCACACGAGATGTCCCGGTGCCTCCCTCTCCCAGACGACGACGTCGATCTCGGGCATGTGCTGGCGATCCAACGAAATCATGGAGGAAAGCAAGCTCCGATTTGCGCGTCACGCAGGGAATGAAAAGTCGGCCGTCTATGCCTGTGCCCGTTGCAGGCTTGCAGCGAGATACTCTGACACAGCGAAGGGTATAAATTAGGAAGGATCGTAGACAAGGCAGAGTGGCCCACCTCCGTGAACTGAATCCCGCTACAGTGGTGCCGGCGCCGGCGGCGCGCGGTGCACGACGCCAACCAATTCAACGTCAGCCGTCGGGCCTCTCTCTCTCTCCTCTTCAGTCCTCGAGGGTGACTGGCGTTGTGCTCTCGTCGGCCTTCACGCCGCCGCCGCTGTCTATCCGTGTCCTGCGCGAGTGAGGTGATCGACGCTGAGGGTCTGCCGGGGGAGCTGATCCGCGAGCTCCTCAGCTCCGCTGATTCCTGCGCTGCCGCTGATGGAAGATTTTCAGAACGCCCCCTGATTTGGATCCGAGTATTTGAAAAAAAATCCATTAATTTTTCATACAGACCTCTAGTTTGGATCGCGATTAATCGTGATCTGAATATTTGCAAAAGGGACCCCAGTATTTAAATATACCCTCCTAATTCGGATCGCGATTAATAGTTGCGATCCGAATATTTGCAAAAAGGACCCTATTATTTGCATGTAGCCCCCTGGATGGGATGGGAATTTGGCAGCCGTCGCGGAGGGGTTCAGTTCAGACTCCGAAGGCAAGGCAGGAGCGGGAGCGGAGCGAGGCGGCCATGGCGGAGCTCGCTGCGGACCAGCACGTCCGCTACATCGTCACCGTGGGGAAGGTAACGCACCCGTCCACCTCGCCCTCTCCCCCGTCTCCTCGACTTCTCCCGCGCTTCCGACGCCCGCCCTTCTCTGCCTCTTCGATCGGCTTGATGTCCTAGATGTGGATAAGGTTGCTGATTGTATCGTTTCCAGATCTTGAATTGGGTTCACACTGTTGGAGTATCGGGGAGATTACAACTTGGGGCCGGCCCGATCGACGGCGACGCTGGGGCGAGCAGCGGCGTGGGGTGGATCTGCACGGTGCTGCGGAGATGAGCGGCCGGTGTGGTGGCTGCCTCTTCTACGGGCGGCTCGTTGCCCCGCAGCTCTCGGCCTCACAGCTCCTGCTCTTCTAGCGGCGCCTGCGATGCCTCCCAAGTCAGAATGCATGGCGCGCGGGCGAGGCTCACGAGGTCAGCGTCACAGAGGCCGCGCGAAGGACGCCCAAGCGATAGGCTGGCGCTTGTTGCAGGCCACACCGCCGGATCACCAGCCACCAGTTGCAGTGGTTGGTTAGCAGGGCAAAAGCTTAAAGCCTCAAGCAGCGGCCAGCAGGAGCGAGCAACTAAAGCAAGGTATGCAAATCAATAGATGCAATTTCCTGTTTCTGTATTACTCTGTGTTAATGGTTCAATGTTATCATGCATCAAATGTACAGTTACATACTGCGGTGTACCAGAACTATCTGTTCTCATATGGCATCAGTAATTATCTCTCTTTTACTGTTCTTCAAGTAACTAGAGATAGAGCAATACCGAAAAGCTGACTATCAAGTGACTGATTAGATTGGGAGAAAAGCTGGTTTAAACTTTAAAACCTTAATAAATGGGGAAATAAGATAATCTAATGGAGTTATATGCATGACTAATGAAACAAGCTGCGATGAACTTGACAATTACATGGCACAAAAGAAGTCAGGTAAACATTGTGTATGAACATGGAATAGGTGTTACTCTAATAGAGATTGCATAGATATTATTCATTTCTCTACGACTGAACTTTCTCCACTTGAGGTCTTGGTTCATCTGAATTTTTCCAAAACCAATGCAATATTAGGAAGCTGAGAGTAGTAGCTTCTAGTAGAGATGTTTTCATTTTAATTAATTTCCCCTGCTCTCATTTTTTCCCCCTCTCCCCCTGCTGCACTACTATGCATCGCTATCAGATAATCATAATTGCGTCTTCTTTATCTTGCAGTTTGTTTGAACAGGTACAGCTATAACCACAAGAGTCTTCAATTCCTATGTAGCCCTGCATTGTTCGTGCATGCTTGGTCAACAATGGATGACCCAGACCTCAAAAGGAAAGCTGCTCTTGGTTACTCAAAATGTTAGCTATCTCATAATTAAGGAGCAGGGAGGGGGCACCCATTCCTCACTGAACCACCAACCACCAGTGGCGGATCTAGGATGCAAAATTGGGGGGGGGGGGGGGTCCCCGGATCCACCCCTGCTGACCACACCACAGGGCGGCAGCAAGATTACTGAACTGAGGTAAATTGCTTCTCACAGCCATGACATATATACATTCAAGGACTTCAGTTTAATTTCCAATTTCTCCAATAGAGAACAATTAGTAAATGAAGGCTTTAGGCCCTGATTGGTTTAGAGCCAAAACCTGCCCTGCCAAAGTTAGGACGGGCCCAAAAATTGGCGCTCGTTTGGTTCAAAACCAAAACGTAGGCGCGCCGAACTTTCTGGGCAGTATGGTAGTGTTCACGTTGCCGACGTTTTGGCTGACGTGGCCAGGCTCCCTCTTCCCTCCCTTAACTATTGCAGCGCAGCCTCCTCCTCTCGCAGGTCGCAGAGCAGCCAGCCTCCTCCCCTCTCGCAGCGCAACCAGCCCCGGAGCCCCCCACCATCTCTTCTCCTCGAGTCAACAACAAAGCACCGGACTTCCACCACTCACTCCCATCGCAGATCAAAGGGCCCTACCTCAAGTACAGATGGGATAGGAAATAAAATCTTTTATCATTTGAGGACCTGGGGTATCTCCGTTGATCTGGTGCACTCTCCTCTCCAATCAATCCATCTATTCCAACTAGCATGTGTTCCTCCACTACAACCATCAATTTTCTAGATTTAACTTTCTAAATTATCTTCTGTTTACAGATCCGCTGCACCAAAGTGCTGACGAAAACATTCGTGAACTGAATCGACAGCTACAAGATCTGTTGGTCCAAAGATTAAGGTACATTTCTACGAAATCCTTTCTCTGTTCAAACTTCAGATCGAAACAAAAGGACATTATTTGCTTTTTTCATCAGTATGGATTGTTAGGGAGCGTGAGGGATTGCTGGATGGAGGATTTTGTTGCGTAGCCACCTGGGCAGCATGATGGCCTGCAGTTTGGACTGTAAATTATTTCCTAGTCCTACTGGTTTCAGATGTAGCTCCACGAATTACCAACTGTATAATCCCATAAAATTTCTTGTGTTAGATTTCAGACTTCCGATAGCTAACCACTTCAAACTGTCCAAATATTGTCCATCAGGTGTTTGTCCGTCCACTTCCTTCAGGTTGTCTGCACCTCTCCATTGATAGCATTTCTTGAGACCTTTATCCAGTACTATTTACCAATTACTGCTAGCTTTTTGGTTCTGATTTACTTGTCTAAAGCCTGAGCACTTGCCATAGTATCATAGGTAAGACACTTGCCACCCAAAGCCATAGTATCCTGCTCATATTCTGTGCAGACCTTGCAAAGAAATCCTCAGCTTCTCATATAATTTAAATAAGTATTTTGTGAAGTCCTAACAAAATTATCATAATGTGAAAGTATTAGCAGACAAGTAGATATCTTAGTATATTTTTTATTATCATTACCGTAAATTTATTCACGCTTGATGGACAATATTTCAGTTAATGTGTTTACCAAAGAGAATCAATTTACTGGCTGCTGATCTATGCTATGCACTAGTTCTTCCTGTGTCATTTATTATTTCAACAATGTTTTACTTGGCTGGTGATATATGATTTGCAGCCTCTCTTTTTTTTCTTTTTGCTTGTGGATGTTGGATATAGGCATGTACATAGATGGACAATAATCAGCATGAATTCCTTTATTACTGTATGTGGAGGCAAAAGGCCCTAGCTGTTCTTGTTCTACTGTTGGTCTTCTGGTGGAGGAACCAAAATGACAAGAGGACTAGAGCCAAACGTGTAAAGTATGCTCCTCTTATGCAGAGGGATATCTGGCGTAGTAGTGAACTAATTAGGTTGGTTGACACCTCCGACGGAATATGTATGCGCGAGCTGAGGATTGCCCGGTCTGTGTTCTACAAGCTTTGTTCTGGGCTTAGGGACGGGGGGCTATTACTTGATACATTTCATGTTTCAGTGGAGGAGCAAGTGGCTATGTTTTTGAAGATTGTTGGGCAATGTCACACACACTCCTCTGTAGCCATTGCACAGTGGAGATCTGGATGGACAGTTAGTAGGTATTTTAACGTCGTCTTACGTGCCCTTGTGAAGTTGGCTCCTGAACTAATTTATATTAGATCAACTTCCACACATCCTAAGATCACCAACAGCCCAAACGGATTTTATCCATATTTTGAGGTAACTCTCAGAAGTGCATGGACATATTTTTTAACAACTTATATGCAAAAATGCTTGACATAAGTTTTTGTCATTGTACATAGGGATGTATAGGGGCACTTGATGGCACTCACATCAGGGCATGTGCGCCTGCTAAATTTGTGGATAGGTTTAGGGGGCGCAAGTCGTACCCCACACAAAATGTCTTAGCGGTTGTCAACTTTGATCTGCACTTCACTTATGTCCTAGCTGGGTGGGAGGGGTCTGCTCATGATTCTCATTTTGCATGATGCCCTGACTCGTCCAAATGGGCTCAATATCCCAGAAGGTATTAATAAATTTTGAAAAATGGTACATGGTATCAACATCGTAAACTAACAATATACGCTATTTTAACTTTGGTTGTAGGGAAATTCTATTTGGCTGATGCTGGGTATGCCACTAGGCCAGGCATAGTGCCACCCTATTGCGGTGTTCGCTATCACCTAAAAGAGTTTCACGGAGCCCATGACCCAAAATGTCCAAAAGAGCTTCATCGCCATTCCCAACTTAGGACAACAGTTGAGCGGGCATTTGGCGCTCTCAAGAATCGCTTCAAAATTCTTAGTAATAAGCCATTCATACCCCTGAAGTCACAGCCAAAGGTGGTCATTGCCTGTTGTGCCCTTCATAATTGGATACTGGATGATGGAGCTGATGAGTTCATATATGATGAGCCAACTTGGTATGGCCATCTACCTAGGAGTAGAAATCGTGTCACCGATCGAGAGGCTGATGTACGTGAGTGGGCTACCAAGCGTGATTCAATTGCCCAGCAGATGTGGAATGATAGACTTAACAATAATGTTACCGTTGAAAATTAGTGTGTATTAGCTGCAGCTGCCATCTTTTGGGTTAGTTTGGACAGTTAATATCGTTTCTGTTTGTGTACTTTGGTGGCTGTGTAGCCATTTGGTCTGTATACAATAGCACTGAACTTGTGCTTTGCAATTTAATAATATGTTTGCTTAGTGGTGTAACTTTCTTCTGTTCAACCACAACATCGTCTGTTATATACTTAATATGGTTTGAAACTTATTGTGAACTTTCATTTATAGCATGGTTAAGAAAAACAAAGTTGGACGTGCTGATGTTGTATATCGTGAGAAGTACAAAACATGGACTGATGACAGCACTGAGTTTATGCTTCAGTGGTATGTTGACTACCAAAAGGACAAACCTGCTACCTTTAGGTGGAAGCAACACCACCATCATCTGTGTAGAAGCTTTGAATGCCAGATTTGGAATAGGAGCTACCAGACATCAGCTTATCGTCAGTTCAGGGCATTAAAGGAGAAGTGGAACTGGATAAGCCAAGCTTTGGCCAAGAGTGGCAATGGTTTTGATGCAGCGTCTCGCAAGTTCAATCTACCATATTCAGAGAAACCACCTTCCAAGCTTGGGGTAAGTTTATCTGTTGCATACATTTATGTTGACGAAAATTCACTATGACATGTACATAGTCACTAGCTTTTGCAATAATGTGTACTTAGTTTCTGAGTTCATGTTTTGGACTCACTGGTTAGTATTTATTGCAGACTTTTAAATACAACTATCTTACTCGACCTATCAAATTCTTCCAGCTCATGGAAGAGCTATTTGGAGAATCTGGCCAAGCTAATGGATCCTTAGCTATTGACCAATACACTTCAGATGCAGAAGATGATAGATCTGAAACAGAGACTGATGATTCATTTACTGTTGAGCATGGTGAGAATGATTCTGACACTATTGCTCGTAGCAATTCACCTGATCTAGCCTTCAGTTCTAGTCTCAAGCACAAAAACATGAAATCGCCTATGAAGAAGCTTCGAAAGCACAAAGAAAAACGTGCCAACGCACTAGAGAATGATAAAATTGCATCAAGTATTGTCATGCTGGCCAATTCTGTTGCATCCAGTGCCCCTGCACCTGCTGATCCTTATGCTAATCTTTGGAAGCGTATTGAGGATATACCTTTCCCACCACGGGATAAGGTTGATATTGCAACCTTTCTTTCCAAGCCGGAGCAGATGTACTTGCGCAACTACTTGAATGCTGCATCTGATCAGTCATTTGGATCCTGGGTAACTGATTACTTAGGTGCCAAGTATGGGGCTAGTGGTGGGTATGCATGTGAATTTGGTAGCTCTGAGTGAATATGGATGCTGCAGCTTTTGGTATTTTGGACTTGCTGTAGGTGGACATCATATCGATGCACTTGCTTATGCTATTTTGGAAGTGTTGTCGGTTGACAGGAGCATGTTTCTGTAACTTGTGCGACGTAGAACTACTGTAGGTGGTCAAGAAAGATGTACTCCTCCAGCATAATATTATTTTGTGTTGATCAAGGTGGCTGGACTTCCTGAACTCATTTGTATAATATGTAAATATATCATCAGTAGGCCCGAACAGTTGTTATGTAAATGACATGTTCTAATATTATATGATAGCATGAATCGTGGACAGTGGCAAGTGGCATAGGTATTTTGACATCAAAATTAGTTGGCGGCCAAAATTTTGGCTGTTATATTTTAGCACCCAAGCAGGTACTATCCAAAAATTCTTGCCCATGTTTTGGCACCCAACCAAGTGCTATGCAAAAATTCTTGCGCATGTTTTGGCATCCAACCAAGTGCTATCCAAAAATTCTTGCCCATGTTTTGGCCAATAAATTTGGCATGCCCATGATTTGGCCAGCCCATGTTTTGGTAGGACAGATTTTGGCCACAAACCAATCAGGCCCTTATTTCCTAGGAAATTTTTCCTGATCATACTATGCTATTTTTCCACACAAGGGACCACGCCTGAGTTTCATTCCTCAGATGAGCAACGAGATTACAAAGTTGATCATACTATGCTATATCATGCTACATAGTGCAGAGTCTTCTGTTTGACGTTGAAGTTTGTTCTGTTTATTGCCTTTTTTTCTGATCATACTTTGCAGCTATTTTAAGTTGAAGTTTGTTCTGTTTGTTGCCTTCTACTGCGCTGTGAATGTTTCTCGGAGCTTAACACCCTGCTTAACTACCTGTTGCAGATTACATGTCCTCCCCAATCCCCATGCTACATTGAGCTGATCTTGTCGGAGCCAGTAAAGAAAGAGTACGCGGTTACTCTTTGCTCCTGACTATGCAAAGCTACAGATGGACAAACATTGTTGTGCTAAGGTGGTCGTTCTTCTGTTCGTCAGGCTTAGGGTGTGTTCGGTACCGGCCTCTAAAGGCCTGATCCTCTAAACTTTAGAGGATCGGTACCGAACGGCCCACTACTCCGCGCGCTGGGTATCGTTTAGAGGCCGAGAAACTTTAGAGGCCCCGAGGGCTCTAACGGCCTCTAATGCGTCGCCAGTGCCAGCGCTGCCCCCCGTCCCCCCCGCGCCGACGCAGCCTCTCTACCCCGCACCCCCCGCGCCGCCGCCCCCAGCTCCTACCCGCGTGCTCCTTCCCCCGCGCCGGCGACCCCTGCTCTTCCCCGCGCGCCGCCGCCCCTGCTCCCCCCCGCGCCGCCGCTCCCTCTGTCCCCCCCCGACCCCCGCCCCGCCGCCGTCCCCTCTCTCCCCCCCCTCCCCGCGCCGGATCTGTCGCCCCCTGTCTCCCCCCCACCCCTCCGCGCGCCGCTCCCCCGCTCCTCCCCGCGCGCGGCCCTGCTCCTCCCCCCGCGCCGCCCTGCTCCTCCCCCGCGCGCGGCCCTGCTCCTCCCCCGCGCGCGGCCCTGCTCCTCCCCCGCGCGCGCCCTTCTCCTCCCCCCGCGCCGCCCTGCTCCTCCCCCGCCGCGCCGCCCTGCTCCTCCCCCGCCCGCGCCGCCCTGCTCCTCCTCCGCGCCGCCGGCCCTGCTCCCCGCCGCGCCGCCCTGCTCCTCCCCCCGCGCCGCCCTTCTCCTCCCCCCCGCGCCGCCCTGCTCCTCCCCCGCGCGCGGCCCTGCTCCTCCCCCGCGCGCGCCCTTCTCCTCCCCCCGCGCCGCCCTGCTCCTCCCCCGCCGCGCCGCCCTGCTCCTCCCCCGCCCGCGCCGCCCTGCTCCTCCTCCGCGCCGCCGGCCCTGCTCCCCGCCGCGCCGCCCTGCTCCTCCCCCCGCGCCGCCCTTCTCCTCCCCCCCGCGCCGCCCTGCTCCTCCTCCGCGCCGCCCTGCTCCTCCCCGCGCGCCGCCCTGCTCCTCCTCCGCGCCGCCGGCACTGCTCCCCGCCGCGCCGCCCTGCTCCTCCCCCCGCGCCGCCCTTCTCCTCCCCCGCCGCGCCGCCCTTCTCCTCCCCCGAGCCGCCCTTCTCCTCCCCCGCGCCGCCGCCCTTCTCCTCCCCGCGCCGCGCCGCCGCCCCCTGGTCCTCTCGTGCGCCGCGGCGGAGGCCGCCGAGGCCGCGGCCGCCGCCCCCTGTCGAGCGCGCCACCGAGAAGCAGAGGAGTCGGATCAAAGCTTTATTAGAGGGTTGTTCGTAAAGACTAGAGCTCTTGATGTTTAGACCTCTAATCTTTGGAGCTATTTTTTAGATCCCTCTAAGGGGAAACGAACACACCCTTAGTCCCACATTGCAACCACTAAGGCTTAGTCCCAAACTGCTCTGTAGAAATTGTATGGGGATCCTGCAAATCCGTGTTACACGTCACTTTTCTGGGTGTTAACTTCGCTTCTTGATTACAGAGTTGCTAATTTAGACCTTTCCTTCACAACCTTGCCGGAATGAACATAAATCTTTTTTTTTAATGGTGGAATGAACACAATCTTTATGAACTCATGTCCATCCTGTTGCTTATGCTGCTTCTGTTTTGTAGCACATAACAATCTGAGTTTTGTAACTGCTCACATGGCAGGCTCGGGCTGAGGCCAGGTCAAGTTCGCTGCTAGGGCGTTTCTGGGTCTCTGTAGGTTCTCGTATTTTGCCCTCTGTACCTTTTCATTACTGCACGTCTGCATAAAATCGACATGCAGAAAGCAGTAGATTTCGTTGTTAGCTGCTGTAGTATCACCCGAACGTTTGCTGTCATCTTCTGAAATTAGCTTTGCTATTTTGCTAGATGTGATCATTTCAAAGCTCATGTATTTTTCTGCAAGCTCTCTCTTTTACAGTGGTTCAGGTAACCTGAACACCACACACGTTTGCTTGCAGTACTTTGCTGCGTCGGCGCTCTTGCCATTGCCCGGTCTCTGCATCACAAGATAAGGAAGGCGGAGGCTCGACATGCTGCTGGGCCCGATGCTTGAGCGACTGGCTTGGGCCGAATTGGCGCAAAAAATTACTGCAGCCCTCTCTGGTTATACTTTTGGGCTTCTTCTTGATCGTGAGCTGGGTGGGCCTTTCAAATTCTGTGAGAATTATTTAGAAATTCCGGAGAAAACACAAGAAAAAGATAGGACGGTGAGCGATCTGATTCGGAGATCAACAGAACGAGCGAGATGAGTGTCAGGGAGACCAGGTGGTTGTCGTTGCTCCTCGTCACATTGGATCTCTGATACCTCGACCTCAACCTGAAACCCTTTCCGTTGGACAGGTTGGAGTTTCCATTTCTGTATCCATGCATGGCTTCAGAATTTCCTTTGGCTACAATGCAGCTCGTCTTAGTTCCGGGTGCCACACGAGTTTTTTTCCCCCTTTTCTTGAAAGAACGGCACACACAGTTTACTTGGGCCAAGAACTGTGACTGAGGTGTGGCTTTGCGTATTGGAGACGAGTGCCATGTATAGTAGTAGACGAGTTCCGGTTCACGGTGCAATCATCAACGCAAGCTGCTGCAGCACCGCCATCAGTTGTCCCTGGCAAATCCAAATGCAAAGACGCAACAATTTCATAGACGAACACAAAATTGATCAAAGCAAGATTGCTGTGTAATATAACAAGCGCCTTTTGCCGTCACCGGTCTCGGCCGCGCCGCAGATGGAGGCGAGGCAGATCTTGGAGCAGTCGCCGGCACCGAACGCGGCGATGGGCACGGTGCAGGACTCCACGCACTTGATTGTGCAGAGCCACGCTGGGTTGCCCTCCCTGCAGCCAGGGTAGCAGCTGCCGAAGCACCCACAGAACCCACTGTGAATCCGGCCACCTGCTGCTGGCCTGACACGGACAGCATGACGAGCATGCACCACACAGCAGCAGCTGCAACTCTCTTACCTTCCATCCGTCTCCCCTCCCTGCAGTAGAGCCAGAGAATGTTCAAGAGGATCATTCGTTTTGCAACAGCATCAATGTGTTGCAGAAACGAGTGCAGATGAAATCAAACGCAGGGAAAGTTGAAGTAGTAGGAGTAGGATGCTTACCAGTGATTGTTCCTTCAGAAACTGGGACTTGAGGTGTTCTTTCTGTTGCGCATTTTGTGTGGTGACATTCAGATAATGACGTCCATTTATATATACCACTGGAGCGAAGGCTTGGAATCTTGTTCTGATGCATTCTTGCACAAGCTTTCTAGAGATCGTTATGCAGACTGAAAGAGAAATGGAGGAGTACCACGCAAGTATGCCAGATTCAGGCCAATTTCAGCTTGTTGGGCAAAATATTTTTTTGTGCTTGTATGGCAGCATACATTTGATCTCACTGTTTTCAGGAAAGAACGTCGTGATTCGTGACACAAGCGAACATGTCAGATGTCTCAAAGTTGGTATGGACAACATAGTCATGCATAGAGTTAGGGTCATGAATTCATGACCAAGCAGGAAACCTTCCCCATGAAAAGGATTCCGACAATACAGGAAAAGCTTGCGAAATGATAGTGGTTCGACACATTATCACAAAGAATGCATTGTGTTGGAAATGCACACATGCACATTGGTTGGTTAAGTATCTGAACCCAAGTAAGTAGCACGGGTAGGACAGCTGTTGGCGCTGCAACACTCTGATCTGAATCATTTCAGATGTTCAGTTGTGGATTTAGTCTGAAAATGGAGAATTAGGACAAATATGGCAGCTTCAGGAATCAGGATTCAGGACAGCTTCAGCATGTGCAACAAAAGAAATATCAACTAGTATACTGCAGCAATTTGGAGGAAGCGAACACAGAATTTCACTATGTTCGGCAAACCAGAACCCTGCTGTGATACATCAGAACTCAGGACAATATGCAGATTTGCCAAAGTTGATATAAATTTGAATTGTATCAGAATATGATTGTGGGGGGTAACGTAATCGATACTTACCCGTGGTAATAGGGTACAAAGACCGGTGAACCTGCGTAATTTGAGGCAAATGTTAGAAGAAATAAATTGCAGCAGCATAGCAGTTGACAGCACTCGATCAAAGCAGACCCGTCAGAAACAGGTAGCACAAATGGTGAGACCACAGAGATTTTTTTTTTATTACAGATCATAGAGATTTATGTGGACATGGATCAGGATCTTCACGGACATGCTGTTTCCTATTTCATTAGATCGAGCCATCGAGGACAAGATGAAGCCGCGGTATTGATGAACAAACCTGCCATGGCTGGTGGCATGGGCTCACATTGGTTGTGTATTGCAGAAATATTTACAACTTGCCCAGACACCAATGTTAGCGTAGGGGAGAGAGAGACTGGTTGCAACTGCTTTGGCAGCAGGTTAAGTGGTTTACCCGCTTCAACAGGGACGGACTCGGAACAATCCACCTGACTTCGCCTGCAGATAATAATGAAAACAGTTCAGCATCGTGGAATCATATGCTTTCTATCAACAGGCCGGAGAAAAAGATTCAAGATCATAAGGCAACACTTCAACTGCGTGGGTTAGAATAAAAAAAAACAGGGATTACATGAAACTCAAGCGTACAGAGTTCCATCATCTTCAGCAGATATCATAACCTTTTAGTGGTTGTGCCAGTTGACATGCAAATCAAAAGGTTATGCTACTTCGCGATCAAATAGTGAATGGTGTTCTAGGGAACAAGAACAATCCGAGTTCCAAGCTTTCTGGAGTAGATACACACTACATCTCCACCTATCCCTCGCGTGGCTACTGCTCTGCTCCGTGAAGCTGAACTTATGATGATTGATCAATTGAATAATCCTATGTTCCTACTGCAAAATTACCCTGCTTTGTCTGAGAAATTACTGATTTGATGGCTGTCCTTTTCATAATCTTATTATTCAGGTCTTGTCAGAGGACGAAAAATAGTGTGGAAGCACTGTTCAGGCGAGGAAAAGCTAAATCTGAACTTGTCCAGACAGAATCAGCCAGGGCGGATTTCCTGAAAGCAAAGTACTCTCCAAGAGACACGGAGATCCTTCGGGAGCTTCGGTTGGTTGCGGAACAAGGCAAGGCTCTCTACCAAAAGCAGGAGGAGCTATACAATGGTCTCTTTGGGCCAAGGCCTGAAGTGAAACCAAAGAAGGCAAGCTAACTCGCTATTTTCTGGCAGTGGCTGTTGTCCTTGATTCGTTATCTGGTTCAGATGTTCAGTAAGAATGAGTAAGGTAGTTTACCTGAAAATTGTTCAGAATAGGTGCTTGAGATTCCATGACTAGCATGACCAACCTGAAAATTATGCAACAAAAAGCATCCAAACTTTCTTGAACCATTAACATGTAAATTGATCCCTGTTATAAAGATAAGTGCAACTGAAAATAAGATAATTTTTCCTTGGTGATAAACTTCATACCGAAGAGCACTATCATGATAACATTTCTCTAAACAAAGGAGACCGTAGAATATGGTAAGTAAATTAGAGCATGAGACAGAAATAATCACTGCAATAGACAGACAGAATCACTCCAACAAATTTACGCGCCACATAAAGATGTCTCAACACAGTTGAGAATCCAATTCCTCTGAAAAAAAATCCTCATTTATTGATCTCCTTAAGAAAATGATACTTTTCAGGCAGGGACTTTGCATGGTGCTGATATTCCTCCCTCGACAAAACTGATATTAGCAAGGAAGTAGTGGCTGCCTCAAGTGAGAAGTTCATCTCATCAATTTTGGAGAGGTAAACCCCAACCCTCATTATCTCACCTCTATGCAACAGCCTCCTAACTAGAGCATTTAGCATACATGAGTCTGGAGTGCATCCACTCTTTTCCATTGCTGAAAACAGATTGTCAGACTCTTCTAGCAACCCTTCTTTTATGAGATTCTCTATCATTAAGTGATAGGTCACAACATCTGGACCTAAACCATGGGCAGAGATAGCAGTGAACATATCCATAGCATCTTCCTTTCTGCCACTTTTGAGCAAAGCATCGATTATAATATTGAAGGTAATGATGTCAAGTTGAAAATCCTTAGAACATAGACTCTGAAATATTTTAAATGCCTCATCAACACATTTATTTTTGCAAAGACCATTCAGAATTGTGCTGTACATGTAAATGTTCAGCTGCATTCCACTTTTGATCATATGGAGATAGAGTTCTTTTGCTTCAGAAAACTTCCCAGACTGAAATAAACCATGAAGTACAATGTTATAAGTGACAATTCCAGGCTTAACTTCATTGCTCAACATTTCTCTGAATAGTCTAACTGCATCATCTATCCTGCCAGCTCTACAATAGCCATGAAGCAAAGTAGTAAAAGAAACGGTATCTGGTTTCAAGCCAACTCGGACCATAGCATCAAGTAACTTCATAGCTTCCTTCATGCTACCAGCTAAGCAGTAGCCATCTATTAATGTATTATATGAGATAACATCAGGTCTCACACCTACATGTACCATCAAGTCAAGGAGACTCTGAGCTTCCATGACCCGTCCTCCATTGCAAAGGTTACGCATTATTGTGGTGAAGAACGTGGCATTGGGATGGATCCCTTGATTCAGCATTTCAGAAAATAATTCCTCGGCCTTCTCCCAATTCTCAACAGTGCACAGTCCATAAACTAGTGAGCTAAAAACAACGATACAAGGAGTCACCCCTTCATGGATCATCTGATCGAATTTAAGCATTGCCTCATCCACTCTTCCCAACTTGCAAAGTGCATCTATTAATGCTCCATAGTTGACTACATTAGGACTCAACCCTTGCTGCCTCATTTGGTCAAATATATGCATTGCCTCATCTATCATACCACCTTTAGCATACGCACAGAGAACTATGTTAAAGGTATGATGGTTAGGTGAAACACCATTTTCTACCATCAAATCCAAGAGGCCACGCATATCAGAAAGAGCTCCTTTGGTAGCATAACCATGAAGCAGAACGCCATATGTAGTTACATTAGGTTTTGTGCCCTTTTCAATCATAGAATCAAAAATCTTTCTAGCCTCTGTGCATCTTCCACTCTTGCAAAGGTGATCCAGCAGCAAAGTACAAGTGACAGTATCTGGCTTATGACCATGCGCGGACATTTCTTTGAGCATTCGAACCACCTCTTTCCCCTGTCCTGAAGAGCAATATCCATGGATCAGACAATTATATGTCCGATTGTCTGGCTTGACACCTTTATGAATCATCTGCTGAAGGACACCCTCGGCCCTGTCAACTGCTTGAGCTTTGCTCAGGCCATCAATGACTGTGGTGTAGGTCACAACAGTCGGCGAAATCCCCCGGTCATCCATTTCACGAAATAGGTTGTAAGCTTTGTCCACCTGACCGTCTCTAAACAAGCCATTGATGACTGTGTTGTAGGTCACAACAGTCGGCGAAATCCCCCGGTCATCCATTTCACGAAATAGGTTGTAAGCTTTGTCCACCTGACCGTCTCTAAACAAGCCATTGATGACGGTGCTGTACGCCACGACATCTGGTGGGCAGCTACCACCTCCATCATCGGCCATCATGTGGAGCAGCTCAAGTGCCTCCTCAGCTCTCTTTTCGTTGCATAAACCCTTTAGAACTGTGTTGTATGAAACTACATCTGGCGTGCAGCCAAACTCAGGCATTCGTCGGAGCAATATGTCCATGGCCTCAGACACGCACTTTCTGTCACAGACACCTTTGAGCAGTTGATTGATGACTATGCCATTCACCCTCCAGCCTGTCTTAAGGATGAGGCCAAAGGCGGCGAAACCAAGCTCCAGGCGTCCGATGCGGCAGAAGCGGTTGATGAGGATGCTGTAGGTGTGCAGGTCGGGAGATACCTTGTCGGAGCAAGCACGGGCCATCCGGTTGAAGAGGGAGGGGACGAGCTCAGAGGAGGAGGAGCCCCTGCCCTGGGCGCGAGAGACGGCGGTGAGGAGCTGGTTGAAGGCGAGAACCGAGGCCGGCCTGGCGTGGGGGAGCAATTCGTCGAACATCTTGACGGCGTCGTCGAGGCCGAGGCTTCCCGAGCGGACGCGGCCAGCGATGGCGCGCTCCAGCTCCAAGCACCGGTCGCGGGCGGCGCTCGCGCGGCGGGACATGTCGGCGTGGGGAGGCAAGTGGCCCGGGCATGAGAGGGAAGGACGACGCCGCATGCGCCGGTGGGGGCTGGCAAGTGCAGGGCGCGCTGCGGCGTGGAGTGGGGTGGGTGAGGGTCAGGAACGGGAGTTGGTTGACAGCGGCGGTGGGCGCGGGTTGGTTGGGGCCGGCAGGCGGCGAGGACGGTCGACACCGGGGAGCTGAGAGGGGGTTGGGCCGCTACGGGTTTTGCAGGTTGCTCATTGCCGCCTGCAGCAATGGCCGGTGTTGAAGAAGATGCCCCACGTTCCGCAACCAAGATGACACTGCAAATCGTTTGATCTTCGTGTTAGACGCGGCTGGGATAAAATATAGTTGCGACTCTTTACGATGTTTGTCAACCTTGGACTTGCGCTATAGCACTGCTAGAAAATGGAAGGAAGAAATAAATCAGAAGAAATCAATCCAGAGCCCAGAGGACGAATAGAACGGAAAACTCACCGGAGATTGCAGCCGGCGCTCCTCCTTGCCGGCGGGAGGCGCCTGCGTGCGTCCTTCCGAGTGCGAGGGTGCTGTGCGTGCGTGGGGGCCGGGATAGCAGGCTGAAGTGCTTCGTGGGCTGGGCCGTGTCCTAAAAACATTCAGATAGTGTCCGGCCCACGTATTGAGTTATTCGGCGATTTTATTTTCTCCCGCGGATACTCCCTCAGTCAAAAAAAAAATGCTACTCCCGTTTTCCGAGAATACAGAAAATTTCAAATTTGATCAAATTTATAAAAAAACTACTAACATTTATGTCTCCAAATATATTATACGATTAATCTAATAATACTTATTTTGTAATATAAATATTAATACTATTTCATATAAATTTGGTCAAACTTTAAATTATACGATTCCTTAGGAAGCGAGAGTCGCATCTTTTTTTAGGATGGAGGCAGTACGTATCAGTATTGTATCTGTATCCAACACGTATTGGATACGCGATACGTGCCCTTCCAGCTGTTTCTGGGTAACAGAGCCTTGAAGGAGCAGTAGTAGTTCATGGACATGGAAAGCAGTAGTAGTTCATGGACATGGAAAGTACAGGCGCAAATCTCTGGAAGGCAATGAAAGACCCATCCATCTTGCAGGTTCCTTCATCCTTGTACCCCTTTGCTTGCAGGTCCAAGATGCCACTTTGAAGTCTGAACGGTGAACGCTGCCATTGCAGAAGACGCACAGCACCATGACGCTGCCATCGCGTCCATAGTTGCCAATGCACTTAGAAATGGGAGCCAAGAATATACTAATATACCAGAAGCACATAAACATATTCAAACTATAGCAAACCTGACCGCCTGAGGATGCTCTAATATAGAAGTAAATATACTCTAAAAGATATGTGCAATCCTTGGATAGGGCTTGTGCATTTTGGAGAGGTAGATCAGCATGGACTCCACCAACAGGGCAATGCAGGCGTAGCCACAGAAAAACCTAGCAAACAAAGAAAGAAAACTCATACAGACCGTAAAAAGCATCAGAAAAAGCCTATTCTATATGTTGACCATGAAAAGTGAATTAAGAAAGTATAATTCGAAAATGGATCTCAAGAATATGCCAGGATGCTAGCCTGTAAAGCGTATCAACTGCTGCAAGTTCCGAGTCTTTGAAGTAATCACCTCAAGGATAAGGAGGCTCCCATGATTGATTTTACCCCTGGGTGTGCAGGATTGCATAATAAATTATGCAACTAAATGAAGAAAATAAAGTGGTAACCATTAAGTTGTAAATTGTTTTCTACTGTAAAATAACTTTTTTTTCGTGACGGTGTCTGAGCACGTTTTTTATCAAGAGGAAGAGTTACAGTGACGCAACTACGAGAGATAGTGCTGAGTTATGAAACACCACTCAGCTAGTAGCACGCAACCTAGCAAAAACAATCAAGCAAGAAAAATGGAGGAAGAGAGAACACACTCAGCCTCACGGAACCACTAAGATGACGCTAAACAATTGGACCTGCTAAAGATACATCATCACCATAACAGCGGTGGCAAAGCATCCACTAGACAACGCGATCAAACCATCTGCCCCAACAGCAAGAAGGTGGCAAAGCATCCACCAACAGAGAAAACCATGACAGCAAAGTATCCGTCAATACGGACAAGCAACTGCGGCAAAGCATCCGCTATTGACGGGCATCCGTCAAATTCGAATCAACAAGTCGACCGCTGGAAATCAAAATGAACGACTAAGGCGACCTGAAGACGATGACCTAAGCTACCATGACGATGGAAGTAACATACAAGCAGATGCAGTGAGAAGCCTCGTCCAGGAGGAGAAGCTGCCCGCCACCACCACACACACCATCGATCAGCCCCTGCGCACAGAGCCGCCATGGGGTGGATCCGTCAACCAGCGACCGCGGCCACGGCCGGCGGCGAAGCCAACCCACCGCCAGGAGAGATATACGCGGGGAATAGCGGGGGATGCTGACGGACCGCCCACCACCACCGGCGGCCCCCGGAGCCGGCGGAGACGGGGCGCCAAGCGGCGGGCGGCGCGCAACCGCACGACATCATCATCGACGCCGCCAAGCGCCGTTGGCAGGGACGCACCGGACCAACGGCCGGTGGCTGCGAACCCCGGCGAGGGAGGGCCGCCCCCCCTCCCCCGACGACTCCCGCCGAGAGAGGGGGGCACGACCAGATCCAGCTTGGGGGAGCCCGAATCCGGTGAAGGGGATGCCGGATCCAGCCCCTGGCGGTCGGCGGCGGCGCACAGCGGAGCAACACCCACAACCATGGTTTTTGAGGCTGGGGAAACAGGGAGAGGGGAGGAAGAGAGGAGGCAAACTGAGCTGGCTTCGGCTCAGCCGCTGGCCGCCGCCACCGCCTGGCCGGTCGCCAGCGGCGGCGGTGTCGGCCACCGGAGGCGGTCTAGGGTGGCGGATGGGTGGCTGCACGGAATCGCCCCCCGAGCCGCCAGGGAGGGCGACGCGGGGCAAGAGACGGGAACCAAATTCAGACAGCACTTGATGTAAAATAACTAGCTACTAGGACCAAAAACAAGATAATTTTACCTGGTGCAAAATTTGATACTGAAGACAAGGATACCATTTCTCTATAGAATTTCATCAAACAAAGGAGACCACAGAATGTGGCCAGTAAATTAAAGCACGAGACAGACATAATCACTCAAACAAATTTACATGTCATTGGGTATTGCAGAAATATTTACAACTTGCCCAGACACCACTGTTAGAGTGGGGGGGGGGGTAGAGAGACTCATTGCAACTGCTTCGGCAGCAGGTTAAGTGGTTCACCCTCTTCAACAGGGACGAACTCAGAACAATCCATCTGACTTTGCCTGCAGATAATAATGAAAACAATTCAGCACCATGGAATCATATGCTTTCTATCAACAGGCCGGACAAAAAGATTCAAGATCACAAGGCAACACTTCAACTGGGTGGGTTAGAATAAAAAACAGGGATCATATGAAACTCAAGCGATGCGAGCCGGAAGAGGGGATCACCCGAAGAGCTCAAACAGGGCCCCTGCATCATCTCCTCTGAGGGGCGACACTGGCGACGCCCCAACCTCCGCCGCCGCCACCCCTCTCTCGGCCTCCTCTCCACCTCGCCGCCGCCAGGGCAGGGCACCGAAAGCCCATGTGCCTGGTAGGAAGGCGGCAGCGGGCCTCCTTCTGTCGGCCCGGGGTGCTCCCACACCCGGTCAAGGACGCGCCGACATCGGGCATGGAGGCGGTGGCGGCGGCCCAGGGCGGCACATCCGACGTCCTAGGGATCGGATTCGACACCCCCGGGGCCGGATCTACGCGGAGGCCGGCGCTGGCGCACGCTGGCGGCGCAAGTGTGGCCGCAAGTGTGCGTGGGCCCACAGGAGGGGTGGACACGCGCGTGCGGCGCGTCGTGGACGCTTGGGGGCCCGCGGGAGGCGGACGCGCGCGGGCGGCGCATTAGCCGGGAGCCGGGACTAGGGCCGGTGCCCTCAAGATGGGAGGTGGCACCTATAGTGGTGGGGCATGCGCCTCGTGGCTGTTGGCGGCGAGTGCCCGTGCCGGCAGTGATGGTCGGCGACGACCTCGACGTGCTGTGGTGTAATGTGAGCGGTGGAGTCAGGTCCGGCCCCATGTGTTGTCTGGTCGGAGGGGGTGATGGCCGACGTAGCTATGCGGCTGCGCGTGCAGCCGGCGCATCAATGCCCCTCTGAAGAGGCTTCCGTGGGGTGGCGGGACAACGGCGCTGTTGGGATGGTCGGCGTGGGGTCCAGCTTATTGGCCCGACATTTGCGCTAGTGGGGGTTCATCGGCAAAAGCCTTGGCGACGGCGACGGTGATAGGCGCCGCTTTCCCTGTTGGGGGCGTCGTGTTTCCCCCAACGTTGTGAAAGGATCTTGATGTCGTCTAGAGCGGGCGAATAGGTAAATTACAACACTAGTTGCAACTGTCAGCATCACAGACCGGTCAGACCGGTCCAAACCAGAAAGCACACAAAATTCGGAGTTACTTTCCTCCTCAAACTCTAACACAAACCAAACTTGGTGAAGTGCTTCTGTAGATATTTTCTAAAGTTTCTAGTAAGTCACTGCACATAGGACAAGCACAGCCAAGTAGATTGATGCGAAATAAAATTAGTAAGTGCTAGAGAATAAAGAGCTGAGACAAACCAAAGTAGACATGAGGATTTGTTTCGTGAAGTTCGGATTCACTGTTGTGAACCCTACGTCTCCGTTGACGAACTTGTTGTGCTTGAGTCTATTTCAACTCGGTCCCTTGAGCTCGGTCTATTTCAACCGCTCCTTATTTTCCACTAGATATGATCTTTTCCTTTGCGGAGGTAAGATCTCAACCTTCACAAACTTGCCGCTGCTCACCACAAGCTTGGGAGCTTGTCGGCGACACCTAGCCATCTAGGAGGTTTCACCTCCAAGAGTAACAAATGCTTCACGAGTTGCCTTGATGTCAACCACGAGTGCTCAAGATATGGAATGCTCTGTAGTGCTCTCACACACTCAATCTCTCAACCCAACTCAAAGGTTTGCAACCAAAATAGTACAACTCACAAAGAGAGCTTGGGGAGAGCTTTCTGGTCAAAGAAATAGCTTTGGAAAGCTCAGGAACCAGAATGAACCAGCTGCACACGAAGGAGAGGGCTAAAGGGTATAAATAGCCAACTTCCCAAAACTAGCTACTGTTCTGTCAGAGGCCAACCGGTCAAACCGGTGTGACCGGACGGTCAGATCTGATTTCAAACTCAACTAGCCATTAGTGCTCAGATCGATCAAATCGGTGTGAGCCAGAGCAAAAACTCCACCATGACAGAGAGGTTCACCTCGTGGACCAACCCAAAACTTGGTCGGCCAGGTTTCTAACAGTTAGTAGCTAGAGGTTTCTCTCAAGGATTCTCACTTGGGTAAACCTATGAGCACTTTGGATGTTGTCAATCAACCAATGTTGCATCTCTCTTAATAGTACGACATACCTATACTCAAGATTAAATAGAGATAGCCAAACAACCACTTGAGCTTGTATGTCTTTACTTTTGCCATACTTTATCTTTCTCATACTTGGGACTTTCAACATTGCTTATCATCTTGAGCACATCCAACTTGAGCCAGTAACTTAGAAACCTTTATGATTAATATTGCTTGTATTGATATCTAAGCCACTTGACTATATGATTCAAGACTTGACTTGATGCTTCAAAATTCTTCAAGTACTAGCCACTTTACCCGAGCAAAAATATCATGATCCAAGTCGTCACTTGACCATATTTTGCTTAGTTCCTCATTGCATAGTCACTTGCTTGATTCCTTCATCTTGTCTTCGTTAGTGGTAAAATGTGATATATCTTGTCATCCTGTGAAAAATGTGATATGAGAAAGTATAAATTACTGTTAAAAAGGTAGAATTAAATTTAAATGTGAAATGAGTGTAATAGGAACTAGAAATAACCATTTACTTGTTATTACCTTAGTTAGTGGTAATATCTTTGCTTCCGCTGTTGGTGGGCAAGATGAAGAGGACATCTTTGATTGGAGTAGACTACTATATTAATTTCAGAGAACCAGAAAGTACTGATGTGCAATGTGCCGACATATAAAAAATGCTATGCAAATGGAGAAGAGGTGATTTTGAATAGGAAGAGAAGGTGAAAATAACAAATATATCAAAACACTAATCATAGAAGAGGAAATAGGCCATTTTGTTTTAAAAAATTACGTGCTAGAAAACAATGCAAGCCCAATAGCCATTCTTAGTTTTCAATCTCTGCCTATAAAAAGGAAAAAACATTTATACCTTTAATTCATATATATATATACATATGGGCATATGTACATATACATATATCTATCTAACCTGTATTTGCATATAACTATATACATGTATATATATTGAAACAAGAGAAGCATTGCATTGACATTACAAAGAAAAGTAGGAACAGGATGAAACAGCAGCAGTAGCTTACCATGCAGGTCAAACTTGCTTCACAAAGGATCAACAATTCCAATAAACTCTTAGTAAACCGACCAATTTGACCGAATAACTATTTTCTGAGGAGAAAGACAGGAAGACATAAACAAGAGTAAATTGTCATAATGCAGCTATGCAATTCAAAATAAAATTACAAGTACAACCCAAGAGACTAAACAACTGGATTAATAGAAACTATGTATTATATGTATGTATTGGTACAGAGGAAGCACTGTTCAATAAAACTTGCACTGAAAGACAAATTAGGAAATGACAAAACAGTAATAGCTTAATTACTAGATAGGTGCAAGGTACTCTCTGCAGAAGTTCGGCAATTTCTAGGTTCTTAACAAACTGACCAATTTGATCCAAGATCCTTACTGTAAAGAACAGTAGGAAACCACAAAGAAAAGTATGTTATTGCATTACAGTTGTATAACTCAAAACTAAACTAGAGATACAACCAATGGACTTAAAACAAATACATGGTTACCAAAAGAAAATAGACAACAAGCAAAGAGATCAATTCACCACTGTCAGACCCGGGGCCACGGGACTGTGTACATAGCGTAGTTTAAGATATTAAGTCCGTCTTATCTCTTATTTATCTCGTTTATCTCTTATTTATTCCATTTAAATAGGAGATAAGGCTAACCGATACAGGGGGAATCTACTCAAGATATGTTCTGGTACGATTCCTTAGCTGGTGTTGGTTAGTATCTTTGTAACCCTGCCCTCTCTGATATATAAGGGAGGACAGGAACCCCTCTCAAAACACGATCTCTAGATCATTCTACACCAAAAGCAATACAAACCACCATGCAGGACGTAGGGTGTTACGCATCTTGCGGCCCGAACCTGTCTAAGCTTTGTGTTCATTGCACCTTCGAGTTCCTGATTTCGGCGTCTCCTTACCCAAAACTTACCACCTTGGGTATATCCCTCGGTGGGCAGCCGGTTAAACACCGACAGTTGGCGCGCCAGGTAGGGGAGCGCGTCGAAGATCCACCGGCGAGCTCGATGGCATCTTTCCAGTTCACTAGTTGGAATCAACTCCGACTAGTCGAGCTTCATCAACAAACCGTCGTAGAGCGCCAAGAGGCACAACTGGTGACTCAGCAACAGCAGATGACAGATGGATCACCGAGCACATACTACACGTATTGAACAGGGAAGATCCCTTTTCTTTTTTTTCTACATTGGATACAATCCGTGGCTGTTACTAGCAAGGATTATTATACTGATCTATCTTTGCTAACGTGATCTTTGCATAGTATTCTCATCCGTGCGGAGCTTGCTGGGGAGCTCTCACAGACAAGGATGGCACGAGGCTGTTGGTGGCAGCGAGGAAGTTGCATAGCAAACTAACCCAGCGCCGTGTCATGACTCTGCAACGGAATTCCGCCGCAACTGGAGCTGGTTAGGAGCGAGTGCCAACTAGTTTGCCTCATCAGACGCACTGTCGCCGACCTCGACTATTCAGCTCGACTTCACCTCGCGCTGCAACGTCGATGCACCGCGGCCGTCGACCTCGACGACTCGGTTCAACTTCGGCTTGTGCCGCAATATCTGCGCGCAGCAGTGACGGGTTCGACTACTTCAACTTCGCAAGGACGATCGGCAGCCCGCCGACGACTACTTCAACTACTCGTCTCGACTTGAAAACTAGTCGGAATCGACTCCGACTAGTCGAGCTTCATCAACAAACCATCGCAGCTCCATCAACGAGCTCCACGGCTTTGTCGATATTCGTCCACGAATCAAGCTAAGTGATTTATACCTTTTCCGACTTGTTCTTCACAGGATCGGCTACCTTTTCGGGTACGCCTCTCGATGGGCATGAAACCCTCGGGGGCTACGCCCTGATCGACCACTCCTGGGATGCTAGACCGACAGCCACAGCTTTGGTGCACCGAGTACTGGAGGCTCTTCCACAGACTTAATGCACCGAGTGCTGGCGGCTTTGCCATGGCCTTAGGACACTGACTACGGAGGCTACGCCACAAGGTTGTGTTCTGAGTGCTGGAGGCTTCATGGGACTACACCCTATGGAAGTATAGATCTTTGCGTGTTGCCACACACGCTCTCGCCGACTACTTATGCGTGTATGTCTCTCGACGGGTACGAAACCCTCCAGAGCTACACATCGCTGACTACTTTATGCGCACCGCGCATCCTCTTTGTCGCATGATGACTTCTTTGTCTTCTCTTAACGGTTGCTAAAGTACTCGGGTAGCACACGCCTTAATCCGTGAAACCTCGACTCTTCTGTAAGCCTATGCTCCTACGCGTGTATGCGGCTAAGTTCCCTACGCTATGGTCTACGGCCATCAGGGATCAGGTGCTTAAACGTAACAGGCTAACTGTCCGGGGAAATTACATGGCCTAACAAGAGCAAGACGCGAAATTTTTACACCGAATAAATTTTGGTTCCTTCATATTATTACTGAGTACTACTCGGTATCTTCGCATTATGCTACATAATGTATGCATTGTCTTTTTTCAGATCAAGCTTCGGCAACAACCCTCCAGGCAGCACGGCGTGCCATCACAGTTCCGCTAGTTCCCAGGCTCAGGGGCTGGGCAACGCACACTACTCGACATGGCTCCTTCGGCTCACCTGGCTCGTAAGCTCGAGGGCTGGACGCCGCAAAACTACTCGAGGACGACTCATATGAAGACTGAGAGTGCAGAAGAAACCCTAAGTCACCGCGCGGTTAAATAAACCAGCAGGAGGCTTAATTTCACTATGCAGAAGGCGAGGAGTTTTTTCTCGGAATTTTATTTTTAGCCTGCATGCCACGACTTTTGGATCCTTATCTCCAAATTTAGGAGATTTGGATTCAAGGCTCGGGGGCTATGGGATACGTGGCATCGACTACTTATTTTTTCAAATTTATTTGAAAAGTAAGTAAGGGAGATTCAAGACTAATGGGATCCTCAGCCTGATTCTCCGATTCAACCTAAGGCTCGGGGGCTACTCCATATGGAGTGCGATTTTTCAATCGCACACCATATTAGAAATAAAATTCGGGGCATGAGCACCTCGTAGCTTCGATGCAGCCAAGCAAGTACTCGAAGAAGGACTTCAAGACGAAACTTCAGAAGAAGTCGAAGACTGCTTTGGAAGTACTCGATAAGCCTGCAGTACTCAGCTACGACGAGCTCGGGGGCTTGTCAGACCCGGGGCCACGGGACTGTGTACATAGTGTAGTTTAAAAGATTAAGTCCGTCTTATCTCTTATTTATCTCGTTTATCTCTTATTTATTCCGTTTAAATAGGAAGCTGTAAGTTATTTAAGATTCAGCTTTTATCTAGGTTAACATAATATCTATAGGTCTACTGTTCTATTCTAATTTCAGCAAAGTGATAATAATTAAGACCACATAGGATAATAACCTTGTTTTGCATTTCTCCCAACCCTTCAATATGGTGGATGTACAGAGGAAACCATTTATGATCTCACAATATGTTGAATATATGGAATTCATTTTATTTGCTGAATTACAACACTGAGCTTTTAAAATGTTCTAGATTATTGCTGAATAAATATTCAAGGGTTGATGCTTAGCAATGGTTCAGTTTAATTGCTTTCTGTCTTTCATGTATGCTACCGTAATATTGCGCTGTGGCTAACTTGTGATTCTGTTGATGAATTGACTGTTACTATCAGGTTGACAACGAGTGCAATAAAGCTGAGCAGTGGCTAAGGGAGGGGTTGCAACTTCAAGAATCCTTGCCCAAGAATGTCGACCCTGTACTTTGGTCCTATGAAACTAAGAGAAGGGAAGAAGAGTTGGATATGTATGTGTCCTTCCCTCCCTATGGCCACTTAACAGCCGTTTGAGCTCTTTGGCAAAAATATTTGTTGTTTTTGTTCCAGATGGTCTAAGAAGCTTTGCCTGATTCCGCTTGTAGGTTCTGTCAAAACATAGCAAGGCACAAGGGCTCTCCAGCAAGAACGGATGGCAGCAGGGGTTCAGATCACATGCCTACACCAGATAGAGATTAGATGTTCATGAGGTTTCTTCACTGTACGACCATGATTGTCTTACATTCTGTAGCAATATATGAATGAATTGAGTTTTTGCTAACACCATCGTATAATCCACCCTGTACTATACGGGGCCCGCCATTGGGCAACTGCGTCTTGGTTCTCAAGGTTCAGGGTGCAGTTTTCACTTGAGAGCCTACTAATCATGGTTATTGATATCTGTGAATTCTTTTCCTGTACCTCGGAGCAAAGTTGTTGTCTGCCTCAGTTTGTGCTGAACGAAAAGAGCCAAAAGAAAATTTGTACGCAAGCCACATGAGGATAAGGGGCTATTTAGCTTGGCAGATTTTATTGTTTGTTGATCCAAGGAAATTTCCCTGCATAGTTTTTCTTTCTTATTTTTAGAAGACCTTGTATAGTGTACATTGCTCATAGTTCCTTCATTTGAAATTTGAATATTGTATTGTATGGGCGTTCCTTTTCTGATGGAGGTGTGTGGTTGAATACTGTGTTGCTCATAGCGATCCAACGAACTAAATTTGAATATTACTAGGATGGTTTCTACTTCAGAATAATTTAGTTTGCTAGTTGTGGTTGATGTGCAAATGTTTGTAAGTAATGGTTTTTCAAGCTAATGCACTTAACCTATTTTAGGTCACACAACTGCTAGTGCTGCGACCGACGATCATCCCTGCGGCCCTGCCAGAGTTACCCAGCGGAACATCAGCCCCGTGACAATCTTCATCCCTGTGAGCTAGCGCCTTCCAATTTCGTCCTGCCACCTCCTATTCTGAACCACTGTTAGGAAAAATCATAAAATGAATAGTAGAGGAATACCCCCAACATCCACTATGCTTCATGGATACATAAAAATTTAGTTCTTTTGTGGCTGCAGAATTGGTGGTTGGGCTTACAACCAAGTACCTATAGAGCACCCTTCAGCGAAGGGCCGGGCTGATATATGTAGGGATGGAGATGCTGAGAGGGCAAGCAAATGAGGAGTAAAGAGTGGCCATTCAAACCACGGGAGATAGATGAGCCTGTTGGAAATAAATTATGTTAAAATATTATGATCTTCACTGTTAAGAAAACGTTTAAACCATCTAAACGTGATTAAAGAAATCTAATGATAAAACCCTAATGGGCTGTGATCAGCAGGCCCATTAGGCCTGTTTCCAGAGGCTGGCCCCCAGCCCCACAGTGCCTATAAACATAAGGTCGTGGTTAGCACCAAAATGACCTACTTAATCTTAATCTAAAACCCTAGCCACCGCTAGTCTGATCGCTAAGGGCATTGGAGGGGTTTGGAAGGCCAAGCACTCCCGTTGGCGCCCGGAGGACGCTGATTCGCCGCTGCATCTCCTACACCGACAAGAACGCCTGCTTCCTCTACGGATCAGGCGTAAATGGCTGCTGCTACTGCTAACGCTGGTATAATGATTACCGTTTATTCCGCATTAGATTGATTTGTCATAAACTAGGTTATATTTAGATTCTGGATAATCTTGCCGTTAATTTAAGTTTTGGCAATTCTAACAATCGGTATAAGGAGCCATCTTAACCTAGTCATGCACGGTCAATTTTTGAGCATATTTATGCCTCTGTTTTCGTCGGTTTAAGATGCAAAGGTGCTGTGCAGATTAGATCCTATTGCACAGTTAAGGTTGATTCATGTTTTAGACGCAATTAGTTCCTGCAGAAAGGTTTTTATATGTTAATCATGCTTGATTAGATCTAATCTAATTCGGTTTATGTCAAATTTAAGTTTAATCTTGATCTGTTAATGCTAAGTGTCTCGGATTAGATGCAAATGTTTAACATTTATTCTAATTCATGGTTAAACCGAGACAAAAATTGATGATTAGCTATGCAATTAAGGTTAAGGCATACGGCTAATTAATCTGTTTCCAAATTAGATCACTGTTCATGTTTGATTTCCGCAAAATTAGATTCAAAATCATGAACAAGATGCATAAGTAAGCATTGAGAGGAAGGGGAATACAAAGCTTAGATCGCGATTTGAGAAATCCCTAAATCCCTTACTGTGCGCTGCACTGCTCGGCCCTGTGTCCGTGCGGCGCCAGCGCTACGGGCCACGCAGCTCAGCCTGAGACCGCACGGCAGGCTGCACCCACGCGCGCCGCCCCGAGCACGGCAGCCTGCGCCCGCCCGCGTGGCACCCGCGCGGCCGCCTCGCGCGCGGCCTTCCCCGCTCGCCACTGGGCCCGCGTGCCGCCCAGCTCGTCGCCCCGCGCGGCAGCCAGCGCACCGTCCCGCGCGGCAGCTCGCGCGCTGCTGGGGCCCGCCCACGCGGCGTCCCGCGCGCCAGCTACGGCGCCGCCCGGCTCAGCCACCCGCGCGCCAGTGCCGCTCGCGCGATGCTGGGCCCGCTTGCGCGCCGTGCTGCGCGCCAGCGCAGCGCTCGCCCCCCCCCCCCCCCCCCCCCCGAGCGTCAGACCGCGCGCCGCCGCGCACCAGCGCCGCCCGCGCGCGCCGCCTCTCTGGCTGAGTGGCGGCTGTGCCGAAGGGGAAAAGAAATGAAGTGAGGTGTGCGTTAGGGTTTCATTCCGACCACATATTTTTATACGAGCTGCCGTGAGTTTCTGGCCGTTCAATCGGAATGGAGCGTCTAGATTCACCCGCATTAGGGTTTTCGTAGGATTGGCCAAATGGGCCAAATGTGCAGATTGGGCTGCGCGTATAGAGGGATGTTTTGGGCTGTTTTACGAGTTTTAGCCCAGTTAATGTTTAAATTCTTTTATTTATTGTTTCTTATGTTTAAAGCTAAAGTTAATTGCTGTTATGTTTAAAGTTTTAATTATTTCTGTTGCACTTATTATTACCAACATTATGTTAATTAATTTCCATAAGTTATGTAAATTTTTTTAATCCTATTTTAGTTACATTTATTCACTGAAAATTATGTTCATCCACCATAAGCAATTAATATACACTCTATTTAAATGGAACCATCGGGAAGTTTATTTAGAGCACTTATAATTAATTCTAACCATCGTTGATTTAATTATGAGTTTAATGATAAATTTCGTTTGTTTTCCCCATCGGTGATGCAAATTGAAATTTATGTATGATTTTAATCAGACCATCGTAGGGTTAATTTCATACTTCTTATGCGCATCTTAATTGTGAGTTTAATGAAATTATTGTTCTCATAATTTTTCAGTGAACACTGTGACGGGCTACCTGAAATCCATTGAGCCACTGAATGGCACCAACTATCCAAGCTGGTATAAAGATGTTAATGTTGCCATTGCTGTGTGTGAGTATGATCTCGCCTTACGTCAAGACAAGCCAGCAGAGCCTGCTGATCCCGATGGTGATCGTACTGCCATTGAGAAGTGGGAGAGATCAGACAGGATGGCCAACATGATCATTAAGAACACGATCACTCCGGCCATCTGTGGTGCTATTCCTGATAAGGTCCAAGATGGTAATGATTTGAGCGCCAGGGCATATCTTGCCAAGGTGGAGGAGAACTTTAAGAGTTCTTCCAAGACTTATGCTAGCACCCTGATCATGAAGATGCTGACTTCACAGTATGATGGGCAAAGTGGAATCAGGGAGCACATTATGAGCATGTGTGACATGGCAAATAAGCTGAAGACACTGGATATGGCTATCTCTGATGGTTTTTTGGTGCACTTCATCATGACTTCTCTGCCAGTACAGTACAGTCCCTTCAAAATAAGCTACAAGACTCAGAAGGCGACTTGGAGCATGGCTGAGCTCATTAGTTACTGTGTTGAGGAAGAAGAAAGGCAGAAAGCTGAAAGGATGAAGGATGCTGTCAACATGGTCAGCGAGCGCTTTGGCCGTGTTAGCATGAATAACACTTCTAAGCATCAGGCTGAGTCTGGCAGCAACAGGCAGCATAAGAAAAAGTTTAAGGGCCATAAGAGCAAGGCCGTGTCACATAAGAAGACCTCTAATGAGAGGCTGTGCAAGTTCTGCAAGTCACCTAAACATGAGCAGAAGGAATGTCATGGATTTAAGGAGTGGCTTAAGAACAAAGGTACAATTACTGATTATGTATCTTTTATTGATGAATCGTTCTTAGTGAATTTTTCTCCTAATACTTGGTGGATTGACTCAGGTGCCACTGTGCACATTTCCAATTCACTGCAGGTATTCAGTTCGATCCGAACTATAAGAGGGTGGGAGCGAAGCCTAAGAGTGGCTGATGGCAATGAAGTGAAGGTTGAAGGCATTGGGAGCTTCGATTTGGAGTTACCAGGCGGCTTCAACCTTAGTTTGCATGATGTTCTTTATGTTCCCAGTTTGAAGAGAAACCTTATTTTTGTTTCGCGTTTAGATAAGACGGGACATATTTGTGAGTTTGGCAACTCTGTGTGCAACATTAAATTCCATAATTTAAGTGTGGGCCTTGGTCATTTGCAAGGCGATCTTTATTTGCTCTCTTTTGGTAATGTTTATTCTGCAATGAATGTGGATGATGTATCGCATAAGCGTAAGCGTGATGATGAGACTTCTTTGAAATTGTGGCATTGTCGTTTGGGCCACATTTCGAGGGGGAGAATTGAGCGTCTCATAAGAGAAGAGATACTTCATTCATTAGATCTCTCAAACTTAGATCAACAATGCGTTGATTGTATTAAGGGGAAATTCGCTAAGACAATTAAGAAAGGAGCTACTCGGAGTTCGGGCCTATTAGAAATAATTCATACTGATATTTGTGGCCCGTTCCCAGTAAAGTCTGTTGATGGTTTTGATTCGTTCATTACTTTCACAGATGACTTCTCTCGTTACGGTTATATTTACCCCATTCGTGATCGATCCGAGTCATTAGATAAATTCAAAATATTCAAGGCTGAAGTGGAAAATCAGCATAATGTCACTATTAAATTAGTGAGATCAGATCGAGGTGGTGAATATTATGGGAGACATGCTCCATACGGCCAAGTACCTGGATCATTCGCTAAGTATCTTGAAGAGAATGGTATAAAGGCCCAGTACAGTATGCCGGGCGAACCACAGCAAAATAGAGTTGCTGAGCGTCGTAATCATACACTAATGGATATGGTACGTAGCATGCTTAGTTATTCTACTTTGTCTGTGGAGCTGTGGATGGAAGCATTAAAAACAGCTGCGCACATACTAAATCGTGTTCCTTCCAAATCTGTGCCAAAAAACACCTTATGAGTTGTGGTTTGGGAAGAAACCATCGCTTAATTATTTACGTGTGTGGGTGTGTGGGGCTGTCCAGCCGAAGCTAAATTATTTAATCCACAGCAAAAGAAATTAGATAATAAGACGGTGAGCTGCTATTTTATCAGATACCCTGATAAGTCCAAAGGATACCGATTCTACTGTCCTGATCGCCTCACTAAGTTCGTTGAGACCAAGCAGGCTGTATTCCTAGAGGATGCAGGAATCAGTGGGAGTTTTCCGAGGAGGGAAATTAATCTTGAAGAAATACGGGCTGAGCTTCCCATCCCCGTAATTCAAGAAACAGTAACACCTTAGTTAGTTCCGCTGTTTGTTCTTTCCGTTCAGAGTACACCATCTGATCAGATTCCATCTGATCAGATTACGCCTCCTGTTCAGAGTACTAGTGCTACTCCGGCTGTTGAAGTAGCTCCTGAGCCTGCGAGCGAACAACAAGCTGAGCAAATGGCGCCTAATGCTGAAGATGAGAACCCTGTCGAGGTGCCTCAGGCTGCACCTCAACCAGCACCTCAGCCTGTAGAACCATTAAGAAGATCACAGCGGGCTAGAAAAAAGACAGTTTTCCCTGATTATGAGACATACTTAAGTGAAGATATGTATGATATTGGGAAAGCTGATGATCCGAACACGTTTAAAGAGGCAGTATCATGTGAGAACTCTACCAAATGGGTTGAGGCCATGGAAGAAGAGCTTAAGTCCATGAGTTCTAATGATGTTTGGGATCTGGTAGATATTCCTAATGGAGTCAAACCAGTAGGCTGTAAATGGGTCTACAAGACTAAACGTGATTCCAAAGGGAATGTCAAACGATTCAAAGCAAGGCTTTAGCCAAAGATTTTACACAAAAAGAAGGGGTCGATTATAATGAAACTTTCTCCCCTGTGTCTAAGAAAGATTCATTCAGAATTGTTATGGCGCTAGTAGCTCATTATGACTTAGAGCTACATCAGATGGATGTCAAAACTGCGTTGCTGAATGGTGACTTGGATGAGACCATCTTCATGGCACAACCGGAAGGTTTTGTTGTGAAGGGCAAGGAACATTTAGGATGCAGACTTAAGAAATCTATTTACGGGCTTAAGCAAGCATCAAGACAGTGGAACCTTAAATTCGATCAAGTGATTAAGAAATTCAGATTTAAGGAGAATGATGTGGATAATTGTATCTACACTAAGATAAAGGGTGGTAAATTTATAATTCTGGTGCTTTATGTGGATGATATCCTATTAGCGAGCAGCGATAAGCGTATGCTGCATGAGACAAAGGGATTTCTTTCATCCAATTTTGATATGAAAGATCTTGGTGAAGCCTCTTATATTCTGGACATTGAGATACACCGAGATAGGACCAAAGGAGTACTAGGATTGTCTCAAAAGGCATATATTGAGAAAATGCTTAAGAGATTTAATATGGATAAGAGTAAGGCCACACCTGTTCCATTAGCGAAGGGCGATAAGTTTAATGAAGCCCAATGTCCTAAGAACCAATTGGAATCAGATGAGATGAAGGACATACCTTATGCTTCAGCTGTCGGAAGCCTGATGTATGCACAAGTCTGTACGCGTCCTGACTTGGCTTTTGCTACCGGAATGTTTGGAAGGTATCAGAAGAATCCCGGGAAGGTCCACTGGGTTGGTGTCAAGAAGGCATTACGTTACTGCCAAAGCACTAAAAACTTCATGCTCACATACAGAAGATCAGATAACCTTGAAGTTGTGGGTTATACTGATGCTGACTTTGCTGGATGTGTGGATAGTAGGAAATCTACGTCAGGATATATTTACACGTTAGCCGGTGGAGCTATATCATGGAAAAGCTCTAAGCAAAGTTTAGTTGCAGCGTCGACGATGCAAGCTGAGTTTGTGGCATGCTATGAAGCAACTGGACAGGCTGTTTGGCTTAAGAATTTTATTCCGGGCCTCAAGGTAATTGACAGCATTACGAAACCTTATACTGCGATAATCAGTCTGCAGTATTCTTTTCGAGTAACAACAAGTCAAGTGGTGCTTCCAAACACATTGACCTTAAGTATCGTGTTGTGAAAGAAAGATGCCAGGATCGAACCATTAAGATTGAGCACATAAGAACTAATTCTATGTTAGCGGATCCGCTCACTAAAGGCTTACCACCGAACGTGTTTAAGCAGCACGTTACTAATATGGGTTTGGTGGATAGTCTTTAGGTCCTGGTTTAGGGCCATTATAACTCCCAACTAATGAATAAGCGTTCTACCGAGGTGTTTCAGTGAGACTGTGGGTAATAGGGTCCCAGTAGTGCATCAAGCTACTGACGACGCATTGGTCCGGTACTTTCTGTTACTACTAAGTGTGAACATTAGTATGATACGAACATTAGCCTTAACCGTTCGATCAAGTGGGAGAATGTTGGAAATAAATTCTGTTAAGATATTGTGATCTTCACTGTTAAGAAAATGTTTAAACCATCTAAACGTGATTAAAGAAACTTAATGATAAAACCCTAATGGGCTGTGATCAGCAGGCCCATTAGGCCTGTTTCCAGAGGCTGGCCCCCAGCCCCACAGTGCCTATAAACATAAGGTCGTGGTTAGCACCTAAATGACATAATTAATCTTAATCTAAAACTCTAGCCACCGCTAGTCTGATCGCTAAGGGCATTGGAGAGGTTTGGAAGGCCAAGCACTCCCGTTGGCGCCCGGAGGACGCTGATTCGCCGCTGCATCTCCTACACCGACAAGAACGCCTACTTCCTCTACGGATCAGGCGTAAATGGCTGCTGCTACTGCTAACGCTGGTATAATGATTACCGTTTATTCCGTATTAGATTGATTTGTTATGAACTAGGTTATGTTTAGATTCTGGATAATCTTGCCGTTAATTTAAGTTTTGGCAATTCTAACAGAGCAATGCGCTCTCTCTCACACACACAATCGAGGGAGGGTAAAAATCAATGTTTGGTGAGACAACACACTGTACTTAGTCTTGAGCAAAGGCAGAGGCTAAACGAAGGTCTTATTCAAAATGGAACTTTAATAGAAGAATGATTCCCCAAACGAAGCCTAATTATGAAGTATCTCCTATATTCTAGGTGACTAAAATCTCACGAAGTTTCAGGTAGATATTGAACTGAAGGTTCTAGCAACACGTAGTAGCAAGGATGAGATTCCATTGAGCTCACGATCCAGTCCATCTGTCCATGCATCAGATGATATGGACCTGGGCATTTGTCAGCTTCGTCTCAGCTCCTTTGGACCAAGGGCATTTTGTTTTAGTAGTACATGTGCTGTAAATTAAATATGCTGATTAGGGACATTGCAACTTGAGGGCGACCAGATCGACGGCGAGCAGCGGCGTGGCGTGGGTCTGTACGGTGCTGCGGTGACGAGCGGTCGTCCCTTGCCCAGCACCTCCGCCGACGCGCGGAGCAAATCCTCCAACTGCCGCAGCATGCTCGAGCTCTATTGATCCTCGACGGAGCTCGATTCGTTCGTGCTCGAGATCGATTGGACTAAGCCAAGCAACCAATCACTACCTACAAGTGCTACTAGTGCGTCACGCACTCACTACGCAAGCTAGGAGAAGTGGAGATTTCAGGATATATTGGCTCTTTGTTTGATGCCTTTTTTGTCGCGCGATCCACCAGCCGTTGGCGCTCTACTGGATTTTTACTTGGTCTTCGATGGTGGACCCATCCCAGGTTTGATTTTTCATACTCGCCCCCTATATGTCCCAGTTTGTAGAGGCAATTAATCATTAAGTACTAATGCAACACAACATTTTAGTCATGGAGATCTCAGCGGCTCCGTTGGTAGTCGCCAGAGTAGATTGGTGGCAATTTTAGACATGGATATCTCCTACCACAAGCAGCTAGTGTAATCTTTCCCATCTGTCAAGCTGATTTCAGTTTAGTCTAGGATATAAGACACTAATTTTTGGCAGCTTAATTAATTCGCATCTTGAGACTTCGTTTCCTGGAGAATCTTTCCCAGCATCATCCCAGATGACCCTCACGAAAACCTGTGTGCGTTCCAGCTGCATGGTTTGCATTACAGTAATGATGTTGAGCACTTGATCTTGTACCAGCCATACAAAGGTGGAATCGATCGAAGCAAAATAACTATCTCTTCAGTTAGGTCTCCACGGCATCATGCCTGCCGCACCGTTGCGTGTCCCAATACTTGCATTGCCGAGCTATCGATCTGTGTAATCATAAGCCGTTTTGTTTTTTCTCCAAATTTCTGCGGTTTATGGATCATTGGGAAGCAGTTCGCTGGTGATGGGTAGATTCCAACTTCGCATTCCAAAATTCTTATGTGGATGTAACATCGACTCTTAAATTGAAGTTGAGAGAGGCGGAAGGGAAGCGAAAACCTGTTCACTAATTAGTGTATGACAAAGTGATGGAATGATGGAAGACGACCGTTTTTATGTTCCTCCGCTTCCACCTCCACTAACACGAGATAGGACTTATGCCTCCCCTCCTACATGAATAAGCTTTGAAAGTTACCGGAATTGCCTGACGGACTGTTCCCATTTGTGTGTAGAGCTCACCTTGAGGGACTCCGACACTGCCGAGCAATAATCCCCTATGTCCCTGAGTTTCTGATCTTTTTTCATCCAAATGATGCTGCAACGGAAGCAAAACAAACGATTTCTGCATGATGATCTCCACAGTATAATCTCTGCCGCGCCTTTGCATATCCCGATGCCTGCCATGCCGAACTATCTATTAGGGCGATAACAAGCTAAAATTTCCTCTAAAATTTGCTGTCCATGGTCCACGAGGGAATGGGAGAAGAGGAAACTTCAAAGTTCAAGCTGAGTTCCAGCACCGGCTTAAAAATGATGGGACTGGAACGGGGGAACGAAGAGAACTAGAGAAGGCAGTAGAACAACCCCAAAGTAAATGGAGCAGCTAAGACAGTAACGAGGGCACAATTATTTTCTGCAAAGGGTGCAGATAGTAATGCAGACTGAAGTGAAGGCTAGGCGTGTGGAGTCAGCTCGTGATGTGTGGAGGGTAGGACAGAGCATGGAGCGCAAGACTGAATGAAGCTCATGATTATCGATCTCCTTGTGTTTTTCTTGTCCTCATCCGAGCTAGCTAGTTTGGTCTTAATTCGTTTTCTTGACTGAGGTATCCAGATTTTTAGCTCCCTAACTTTACTCTTAATTGCCACAGTACTACAGTAGTACAAACATCATTATATTAAAGAAAGTAGTACAGACATGACTCTTGGGCCGTTTTCTCGTGCCTGGCATGATTCCTTTTTTTTTCAGTCTGCACGAGACTCCAGGGCCGAGAGTCATGCCTCGTGCCCTGGCCGAGACTCTTGGTATGGTGGCCTCTCAGCTGTCTTATCCTACGGCATGATCTGCCTGTAGGCCTCCCCAGCATGATGTCCCTCGCAGCTTTGCGCATCCCAATACCTTCCATGCCAATCCATTGACCAAGGCAATAAGCTAAAATTTCTCAACTTCAATTTTTGTGGTTCATGGATCATTTATCGTGGCCTGAGAGCCTCACAGCTACAAGCAGGTCGCTGGTGCTGGGTGTAGAAGACAGCGGGCGAGAGAGAGCCTCGCAACTCAGATTCCACAAATCTTATGTGAGGACTCGATCATAAAATGGTTTGGGATTGAATGCTGGAACGAAAGCACGCACCAACTCTTCAAAGGGTGCAGATAATAAATGTGCGGACTGAAGTGAAGGCTAGTTCAGTTTTGAGGATAGAACAGCCAAGGATTCTGGACGGATGAAATTGCATGCGGATTGCGCAACGACGGTGGTGGTTGGATGCCGACGACGGCTACGCCTTGCACCACCGGAGATGCGATCTTTGCCGAGTGCCAAACCGTTTGCTGAGAGCAAAATATCGGGCACTCGGCAAAGACCCCTTTTGCCGAGTGTAGTCCTCGGCAAAGAAAAACACTCGGCAAACAAGTCTTTACCGAGAGCAAAACACTCGGCAACCACGAACACTCGGCAAAGAGTGGCTATGCCGAGAGCCCGGCTCTCGGCAAAGAAAGGTGCTCGGCAAAGAGTCGCCGTTAGGCACCGGCAGCTAACGGCCGTTAGCTTTGCCGAGTGTACTCCACAGGGCACTCGGCAAAGAACCAATTTGCCGAGCGCCGGCAAAAGACACTCGCCAAAGAGAGGTCTTTGCCGAGTGTCTGCGCTGACACTCGGCAAACATATTTTATTTTTTTCTTGTTTTTGCAACCAAACTTTTTGTATTGTGATTATACGTTAAGTTGAACTATATATACAATTTTAGCCCATTTTGTTTGCTATATTTAGTCAATTTATTTCATTTGATTGAATTTCTTGAGATAATTCAAATTTGAACTGCGAGTCGATCAAGGAATTGAAAAAAGTGAATCGAAAAATTATATTCATATTATTGAGCGTACGTTGATGCCATATCCATGAACGGACAACAAATTTTAAAGATTATGTTCACGACACGTAACCACAAACTTAGGATCCAGTTGTTTTTAAATTCCATAAAACGCAAATTTGGTCAGAAAATTATGAAACTTATCGTGATGTCATGATATCATATGGTGAGGTTGTGGTAAAATTTTGATATGGTTTCGTGAAAGTTTTAACGTACGATGCTTAGAATGCGAAACATATGGAAAGAAGTTTCATTATCACATGTGAAGGGCGTATAGATTTGTAAGCATCATACGTTACAACTTTCACGAAACCATATCAAAATTTTATCACAGCCTCCCCATATGATATCATGACATCTCGGCAAAGATGCCTTTGCCGACGGCTCTTTGCCGAGTGTCGCGCTCGGCAAAGGCTTTGCCGAGCGTTTTTGTGGTTTGCCGAGTGTCTCGGGCACTCGGCAAAGGGGGCGCCTCCGGTAGTGTTGTATGTCTCCGGCAGAAGAACTGTTGGGGAACACGTATAATAAAAAGGAAATCTCAAGAAAATGCACAGAAAGCAATGCGAAAACGTCATCTTTCCAACAGGAATATAAAACAACCGATCGTTTAAACAGACAGCATCGTGTACCAGTCGTAGGACATGCATGGGATCGCATGCAGACTGCTACACTCATTGCAGATCGCCAAGGCTCCTCCGATTGCAGGTATGCACACGCTGTCTTTTCAGATGTTGCTTGATAGATTCACTGTGCGTCTATGACACGGAGGCTCAACGAGGACGTGCGAGAACCCGGCATCAGACCATTTTTGCACGCAGCTTCGGACGTTACATGTCCACGCCGATCGAGCCGATCAATTACGCCAAAAAAATGACGATCAAAAAGAAGATGGGAAATGAGCGACAGATCTCCCGAATAATCTCGTTGTGTGCATGGCCCATGTCATCCTGATCAGGAATCCAAGCATCCGGCCGCGAGGCCTTAGCTTCTTGCAATGTGAAGAAGAGGAGGAAGACCTCTGTAGTCTGTAGAACGAACCTCCAAATTTGGCGTCCACTTGGCTGACTCTACCGCTATAGTGACTGTGAGATCGAGCTAGAGACGCCTATTAAATTTATATACCTAGCACTTGTACCACCAACCGAGGGAGGCAGGCAGGGCCAAAAGGATTCCTGTGATTTTTTTTCAACATTTGGTTGACTGAATAGATCAACTAATATGAGATACTCCGCTCAAGGAAAAAATTATATGAGACACTGAACCTTAGTTTAAGATTGGCGAATTGTGCGATGAACAGTGCAGTGACTAACTGAAACTTCTCTAAGGGATGTGGCTTGGTCCCTGTTGTTTGTAAAATTTGAAGCTTCATCATATGGTCATGATGATGGAACACAAGGGACCCAATGGGAGGCGGAATGCTTCTACAAAGCTCAATCAATTGGATAGTATGTTGCTAAGAAGATCTAGCTGCACATTGGATAGTATGTTGCTCAATGAATTGTAAGAAGATCTAAATACACACACATAGCTCCATTCATCCATTGCAATACTGGTGCTAGGATCGGAGCATGCAGTTTGCAGTCATGCACCAACACGACAGGGCATCAGCACATCGATGAACAGTCGAGCGGTGGCCATCACGTGCAAACACGAATGAGCGAACAACTGCGGGCAGCTTCCAACTTCAGCGATGGCGACGACGGCAAGCGTCCACGGTTCCTAGCAGCCCAAGCAGGCAGCGCCAGTTGCCTCTAGCAAGGGCGCCGGCCGGCGCGCCGCGATGCCACCGCCCGTCCCCGACAACGATTGGGGGGCTGCCAGGCTGGGCAATGGCGAGGGAGGCGGACGCGGTTCGAGAGACTCGGCGGGGTAGGGGACGGAGCGGATCTCCGTACATGACGGCGAGGCAGCGCGGCAGTCGCTGGAGCCGCGTTGGAAGCGGAGGCAGGCGTAAGGCAGTCTTGGCGGATGGACTATTATGAATACAGCTAGGGGTTTTGTGTAAATAACCGGATCACGATTATTAATCGTGATCCAATTTAGGAGGTTTTATGTAAATAATCGGATCACGATTATCAATCGCGATCCAGTTTAGGGGGTTTTATATAAATATCTAGAGGGCTTTATGCAAAACAAGTTGAAAAATGCAGATGGCGCCGGCCGGCGGCCACGGCCGTCTCCGAGTTCACGCCGCTTTGGCCTCGTGCCCCGCCAGCCTGGATCCACACTGCAACCATCCGCACGCACTCGAACAATGAGACTGTGCACCCAAGGACTTCCACGCCGCGAGCTCAATCCAATCCAGGCGGCGCGGCGCGGTGCGGCCTGGCTCCACGGAGTGCGCAGCAGCATGGACGACGGCTCCATGGCCGGGCGCCCCGGGCGACGAGGCCCTCCAGGCTCCAGCCCCTCCTCCCTCCCCTCCAAATCAAACTATTCTAAGTTTGACTAAATTTCCTCCCTCCCCTCCAAATCAAACTGTTCTGAGTTTGACTAAATTTATAGAAAAGAGTACTAATATTTTGAATGTCAAATGAGAATAATTAGATTCATTATTAAATATAATTGTATAATTTACTTATTTGATGTGTTACATGCTAATATTCTTCACTATAAATTTGGTTAAACTAGACTGCTTTGAATTAGGATAAAATAAAATGCCTTACATTTCAGGACGGAGGGAGTACGTGTGACATAAATTAGTTATTTCTTCTCTACCTCCCCCAAAAAGAATGTTTGAGCAAATATGCAATGCATTGTAAAAATATATATGGACAACCATTTGTTTTTGTGCTATAGATATCTATATGCAAGCATTGCAGCTTGATTTGCTGTTGGTGTACTGAAGAAAACTGAAAAGTATCAAGGTAGCCCAGTGCAGGAAACACGAAAGGTCGAATTGTGAAAAACATTTGTTTGGTTCAGGATGCCTCTTTTTGAATGCATACCCCACTGCATCTATCCATAGGTTTTAAGAATATTGATGTCAAAGATTGTTTTTTCTGAGGAATTGTGATAACTTGATTCATCGATATTGGTAATTCAATGTGCCCACCCGCTGGTGTTTGCTTTTTCAGAGTCTTTGAAACATCTGAAAACATTTGTTTGGTTTCAGATCAACACATTGCATTTCTACGTTGGCTTCAGCCAGTTCGTCAGTTAGGTGGCAGCAAGTAATTTATTCCTGTGTTTATCAGATGAAGCGAGTGAGAGATTATTCCTGAGCACCGAGTTGCAAGCATAGCATCAGAAAATTGAAGAACAGTGACGCGGTGAACATCACGACTTCACGAGCATCACGGGACGGACGGACAAGCAATTGCCCGCGGCTTTGGCGACGGCGACCAGGTCACGATACCAGCATGGAGGCACATTGTGAAAAGACGAAGCCGCCCCTGCCCTGCTCCTTTCTCTCCCACTCCGACAGCTAGGTGGGCCCTACTTGTCAACTCTCCTGCGTTTTTGATTAAAAAAAGTTTTGCCGGTGGCTCCAATTTCAGCAAAATGACTCCTCTTCCGGTGATGCACATTCCCAAGTGTGAGTACTAAAATGCAGATTTTTCTTTTACTGGATTTTTCTGCTAGATGCCCATCGAAAATACTAGTTATTTTATCTTTTTGTTGACAAATACTACAGTCAACATAAATTAGTTGATGATCAGAGACTCTTCAGCTGATGCCATGTTCGGTTGCAACAGATGTTAAGTTCCACTACCTTACCTAGTTATGCACCTGATTTTGCTGTGCCATTGTCGAATAATAAGGACTTCTTCAGTGATGCCATGTTCGGTTCAATAAAACCTTCATCTTCAGTCTTGGTTCCTGGTCGGCACTTTGCTTTGTGTTAATGTCCTGATCAACTGTTTTTCGTTATCTTTGCAGTTTGCAGTCGTTGCTGTCATTCCGTGACGATTTATTTGAGTGAAGGAAAACATATATGCAAGCTGCAGCAGCTAGGGAGAGAGCCTTGTGTACGCTGGTGCTAATGGATCTGACCAACAAGATGCAGCGACAGGGGAGAGCAATGATTGCCGGTGCTAGTGGATGTTCTTGACAAGCGTCTGAACTTTTGTTCAGTGTTGGCATTACTAGAAATAAGATGGTGATAATGCCCTGCAGTTTCTGATCCACTGACCCCAGATAATCTGTGTTGATTGCCTTCTTGGGTTGGAAAGAGAGATTATCTCGAGTGTCCACATCAGATAGTTCCGTGCAGCCATGGATTCGCAGGGAGTGAACAGTGAAGGTTGTCACTGCCATCTGCTTCTTCATGCTACGACAGGAACAAGGAGGCCGTGGACGCGAGATAGCGCACGGAGCTGAGCAGCAACCCTGAGGAGCGCGGCACACACGGCCCCAAGCGTCCGAATGATGCACACGCCGGTCGCGACGCTCGGCTCTGGCGCTACGCGGTGGTGGGTGACCTTGGCGGCGGCAGTCCAGCGCAGCCTCTCCCGTCGCTGGTGCCCTCCGCCGAAGCCAGGGCAGCCGTGAAGATCTTGAGTGGGAGAGAAGCTGGAGGTGTTCTCCATCCGGAGCAAGGAACGGCGGAATCGTCCGGTGGCGGGGGAAGAGGTCAAGAGGAGGAGCATTTTGCATGGATCCATACTTTACAGAAAACCCTTCATTTGGATAGCGATTACTAATCGCGATCCGAAGTTTGCATAAACCTCCCTGAATCTAATAATCGCGATCCGAATATTTATAAATAACCCCCAGCTCGGGATGCGATTTTAAAATTCGTTCCCGTGTGCGCCTGCTGTCGTCGATCTCTTGTGCCCATGGCTTCCGCGTCCGCCGCGAGATTCGCCGGAGATCCGCACCGCCCTGTCGTGCTTCTCCTCTGCTGATTCACGCCATCTTCCCCTTCTCTACCCGCGGAATCCTGGATGTCGAGCTGCCCCAAGTTGGAGAGGGTTTATTGAGAATGTCCGGCGCTGGACCATGGTATGGGCGCATGGCAGCTCGACAGGAACCGCGCCAGCGAGCTTTGCCGATTGAGGGCACGCCGCCGGGAGAAGCTGCGCGACGCCTTCCCCATGAAAGCAGTTTAGTTGTCGATCAGATAATCTCATTAAGCCGATTTGCACTCCTTTTTTGTGCTTCAGAGGAAGTAATTAATCTTGAGCCGCGCGTGGTGTGTTCAGTCGATCAGAATCTCAGCTCTGAACATCATCAGTGCATTTGGAAAATTACTGAAGGGACGAACATGATAACACGACAAACGGTGACCCTTTTCCTGATTGATTAATCCTGATTCCTGAGCCGACGACGACGAGAGACTGGAACTGAACTGACGACGACGATCGCACGCTGAAGTCTGAAGCTTATGAGCTTCGTTTCAGAAGAACAGTGAGGGAGCCAGGAATACATTGAGCTGCTGCTGGCAATTTTGAGCTACGTTTCAGAAGAAACAGGATTGGACGGCGAGTCGGCGACCGTGTGAATTGATCAGAAAGTTTCAGGCCAGCGATCAGTTTTTATTTTCTCTCAGCTCCTTTTGGTGGCTGTAAAAATGCTGATTGCTACAATTTGGTGGAGGGAATGTGTGTCAACCAATACTTTGGAATTGCTTCTATTTTCCAATTGAATTACATGAGGCTAAAACTAACCGATAGGATTTCTTTTTCTTTTTGGCTGTTGCCCGTTCTCAACCAGGACGACCAAGCTCACACAAGTACAAAACTGCTTCCCTAAGTCATCAAAATATTGTCTTTGTCGCTAAATACAGAATCGATGATGGCTGATGAGATGCGCCAGCGCATGAACTGGAACACTCACCTCGCCGGCCACTCGTTGCGACCATCATGGCCGACCTCCGCAGCACACGAGATGTCCCGGTGCCTCCCTCTCCCAGACGACGACGTCGATCTCGGGCATGTGCTGGCGATCCAACGAAATCATGGAGGGAAGCAAGCTCCGATTCGCGCGTCATGCAGGGAATGGAAAGTCGGCTGTCTATGCCTGTGCCCGTTGCAGGCTTGCAGCGAGATACTCTGATACAGCGAAGGGTATAAATTAGGAAGGATCGTAGACAAGGCAGAGTGGCCCACCTCCGTGAACTGAATCCCGCTACAGTGGCGCCGGCGCCGGCGGCGCGCGGTGCACGACGCCAACCAATTCAACGTCAGCCGTCGGGCCTCTCTCTCTCTCCTCTTCAGTCCCCGAGGGTGACTGGCGTTGTGCTCTCGTCGGCCTTCACGCCGCCGCCGCTGTCTATCCGTGTCCTGCGCGAGTGAGGTGATTGACGCTGAGGGTCTGCCGGGGGAGCTGATCCGCGAGCTCCTCAGCTCCGCTGATTCCTGCGCTGCCGCTGATGGAAGATTTTCAGAACGCCCCTGATTTAGATCCGAGTATTTGCAAAAAAAATCCATTAATTTTTCATACAGACCCCTAGTTTGGATCGCGATTAATCGCGATCTGAATATTTGCAAAAGGGACCCCAGTATTTAATATTTGCAAAAGGGACCCCAGTATTTAAATATACCCTCCTAATTCGGATCGCGATTAATAGTTGCGATCCGAATATTTGCAAAAAGGACCCTATTATTTGCATGTAGCCCCCTGGATGGGATGGGAATTTGGCAGCCGTCGCGGAGGGGTTCAGTTCAGACTCCGAAGGCAAGGCAGGAGCGGGAGCGGAGCGAGGCGGCCATGGCGGAGCTCGCTGCGGACCAGCACGTCCGCTACATCGTCACCGTGGGGAAGGTAACGCACCCGTCCACCTCGCCCTCTCCCCCGTCTCCTCGACTTCTCCCGCGCTTCCGACGCCCGCCCTTCTCTGCCTCTTCGATCGGCTTGATGTCCTAGATGTGGATAAGGTTGCTGATTGTATCGTTTCCAGATCTTGAATTGGGTTCACACTGTTGGAGTATCGGGGAGATTACAACTTGGGGCCGGCCCGATCGACGGCGACGCTGGGGCGAGCAGCGGCGTGGGGTGGATCTGCACGGTGCTGCGGAGATGAGCGGCCGGTGTGGTGGCTGCCTCTTCTACGGGCGGCTCGTTGCCCCGCAGCTCTCGGCCTCACAGCTCCTGCTCTTCTAGCGGCGCCTGCGATGCCTCCCAAGTCAGAATGCATGGCGCGCGGGCGAGGCTCACGAGGTCAGCGTCACAGAGGCCGCGCGAAGGACGCCCAAGCGATAGGCTGGCGCTTGTTGCAGGCCACACCGCCGGATCACCAGCCACCAGTTGCAGTGGTTGGTTAGCAGGGCAAAAGCTTAAAGCCTCAAGCAGCGGCCAGCAGGAGCGAGCAACTAAAGCAAGGTATGCAAATCAATAGATGGAATTTCCTGTTTCTGTATTACTCTGTGTTAATGGTTCAATGTTATCATGCATCAAATGTACAGTTACAAACTGCGGTGTACCAGAACTATCTGTTCTCATATGGCATCAGTAATTATCTATCTTTTACTGTTCTTCAAGTAACTAGAGATAGAGCAATACCGAAAAGCTGACTATCAAGTGACTGATTAGATTGGGAGAAAAGCTGGTTTAAACTTTAAAACCTTAATAAATGGGGAAAGAAGATAATCTAATGGAGTTATATGCATGACTAATGAAACAAGCTGCGATGAACTTGACAATTACATGGCACAAAAGAAGTCACGTAAACATTGTGTATGAACATGGAATAGGTGTTACTCTAATAGAGATCGCATAGATATTATTCATTTCTCTACGACTGAACTGTCTCCACTTGAGGTCTCGGTTCATCTGAATTTTTCCAAAACCAATGCAATATCAGGAAGCTGAGAGTAGTAGCTTCTAGTAGAGATGTTAACTTTTCATTTTAATTAATTTCCCCTGCTCTCATTTCCCCCCCCCCCCTCCCCCTGCTGCACTACTATGCATCGCTATCAGATAATCATAATTGCATCTTCTTTATCTTGCAGTTTGTTTGAACAGGTACAGCTATAACCACAAGAGTCTTCAATTCCTATGTAGCCCTGCATTGTTCGTGCATGCTTGGTCAACAATGGATGACCCAGACCTCAAAAGGAAAGCTGCTCTTGGTTACTCAAAATGTTAGCTATCTCATAATTAAGGAGCAGGGAGGGGGCACTCATTCCTCACTGAACCACCAACCACCAGTGGCAGATCTAGGATGCAAAATTGGGGGGGGGGGGGGGGCTCATTTTCCTCTTCTTCCTCCTCCTCTCTTTGTCTTCTTCTTCCCCTTCTTTATCCATGGTTGAAAATTGTTTTGCCCCCCCCCCCTTCCGACCACACCACAGGGCGGCAGCAAGATTACTGAACTGAGGTAAATTGCTTCTCACAGCCATGACATTCTACATGTTCATTTTCAGCAAACATATATACATTCAAGGACTTCAGTTTAATTTCCAATTTCTCCAATAGAGAACAATTAGTAAATGAAGGCTTTAGGGCCTGATTGGTTTAGAGCCAAAACCTGCCCTGCCAAAGTTAGGACGGACCCAAAAATTGGCGCTCGTTTGGTTCAAAACCAAAACGTAGGCGCGCCGAACTTTCTGGGCAGGACGGTAGTGTTCACGTTGCCGACGTTTTGGCTGACGTGGCCAGGCTCCCTCTTCCCTCCCTTAACTATTGCAGCGCAGCCTCCTCCTCTCGCAGGTCGCAGAGCAGCCAGCCTCCTCCCCTCTCGCAGCGCAACTAGCCCCGGAGCCCCCCACCATCTCTTCTCCTCGAGTCAACAACAAAGCACCGGACTTCCACCACTCATTCCCATCGCAGATCAAAGGGCCCTACCTCAAGTACAGATGGGATAGGAAATAAAATCTTTTCATCATTTGAGGACCTGGGGTATCTCCGTTGATCTGGTGCACTCTCCTCTCCAATCAATCCATCTAGATCACATCCTAAGATCAACTTCCACACATCCTAAGATCACCAACAGCCCAAACGGATTTTATCCATATTTTGAGGTAACTCTCAGAAGTGCATGGACATATTTTTTTTAACAACTTATATGCCAAAATGCTTGACATAAGTTTTTGTCATTGTACATAGGGATGTATAGGGGCACTTGATGGCACTCACATCAGGGCATGTGCGCCTGCTAAATTTGTGGATAGGTTTAGGGGGCGCAAGTCGTACCCCACACAAAATGTCTTAGCGGTTGTCGACTTTGATCTGCATTTCACTTTTGTCCTAGCTGGGTGGGAGGGGTCTGCTCATGATTCTCATTTGCATGATGCCCTGACTCGTCCAAATGGGCTCAAAATCCCAGAAGGTATTAATGAATTTTGAAAAATGGTACATGGTATCAACATCGTAAACTAACAATATACGCTATTTTAACTTTGGTTGTAGGGAAATTCTATTTGGCTGATGCTGGATATGCCACTAGGCCAGGCATAGTGCCACCCTATCGCGGTGTTCGCTATCACCTAAAAGAGTTTCACGGAGCCCATGACCCAAAATGTCCAAAAGAGTTTTTCAATCATCGCCATTCCCAACTTAGGACAACAGTTGAGCGGGCATTTGGCGCTCTCAAGAATCGCTTCAAAATTCTTAGTAATAAGCCATTCATACCCCTGAAGTCACAGCCAAAGGTGGTCATTGCCTGTTGTGCCCTTCATAATTGGATATTGGATGATGGAGCTGATGAGTTCATATATGATGAGCCAACTTGGTATGGCCATCTACCTAGGAGTAGAAATCGTGTCACCGATCGAGAGGCTGATGTACGTGAGTGGGCTACGAAGCGTGATTCAATTGCCCAGCAGATGTGGAATGATAGACTTAACAATAATGTTACCGTTGAAAATTAGTGTGTATTAGCTGCAGCTGCCATCTTTTGGGTTAGTTTGGACAGTTAATATCGTTTCTGTTTGTGTACTTTGGTGGCTGTGTAGCCATTTGGTCTGTATACAATAGCACTGAACTTGTGCTTTGCAATTTAATAATATGTTTGCTTAGTGGTGTAACTTTCTTCTGTTCAACCACAACATCGTTTGTTATATACTTAATATGGTTTGAAACTTATTGTGAACTTTCATTTATAGCATGGTTAAGAAAAACAAAGTTGGAAGTGCTGATGTTGTATATCGTGAGAAGTACAAAACATGGACTGATGACAGCACTGAGTTTATGCTTCAGTGGTATGTTGACTACCAAAAGGACAAACCTGCTACCTTTAGGTGGAAGCAACACCACCATCATCTGTGTGTAGAAGCTTTGAATGCCAGATTTGGAATAGGAGCTACCAGACATCAAGCTTATCGTCAGTTCAGGGCATTAAAGGAGAAGTGGAACTGGATAAGCCAAGCTTTGGCCAAGAGTGGCAATGGTTTTGAACTTTTGATGCAGTGTTTCGCAAGTTCAGTCTACCATATTCAGAGAAACCACCTTCCAAGCTTGGGGTAAGTTTATCTGTTGCATACATTTATGTTGACGAAAATTCACTATGCCATGTACAAAGTCACTAGCTTTTGCAATAGTGTGTACTTAGTTTCTGAGTTCATGTTTTGGACTCACTGGTTAATATTTATTGCAGACTTTGAAATACAACTATCTTACTCGACCTATCAAATTCTTCCAGCTCATGGAAGAGCTATTTGGAGAATCTGGCCAAGCTAATGGATCCTTAGCTATTGACCAATACACTTCAGATGCAGAAGATGATAGATCTGAAACAGAGACTGATGATTCATTTACTGTTGAGCATGGTGAGAATGATTCTGACACTACTGCTCGTAGCAATTCACCTGATCTAGCCTTCAGTTCTAGTCTCAAGCACAAAAACATGAAATCGCCTATGAAGAAGCTTCGAAAGCACAAAGAAAAACGTGCCAACGCACTAGAGAATGATAAAATTGCATCAAGTATTGTCATGCTGGCCAATTCTGTTGCATCCACTGCCCCTGCACCTGCTGATCCTTATGCTAATCTTTGGAAGCGTATTGAGGATATACCTTTCCCACCACGGGATAAGGTTGATATTGCAACCTTTCTTTCCAAGCCGGAGCAGATGTACTTGCGCAACTACTTGAATGCTGCATCTGATCAGTCATTTGGATCCTGGGTAACTGATTACTTAGGTGCCAAGTATGGTGCTAGTGGTGGGTATGCATGTGAATATGGTAGCTCTGAGTGAATATGGATGCTGCAGCTTTTGGTATTTTGGACGTGCTGTAGGTGGACGTCATATCGATGCACTTGCTTATGCTATTTTGGAAGTGTTGTCGGTTGACAGGAGCATGTTTCTGTAACTTGTGCGACGTAGAACTACTGTAGGTGGTCAGGGAAGATGTACTCCTCCAGCATAATATTATTTTGTGTTGATCAAGGTGGCTGGACTTCATGAACTCATTTGTATAATATGTAAATATATCATCAGTAGGCCCGAACAGTTGTTATGTAAATGACATGTTCTAATATTATATGATAGCATGAATCATGGACAGTGGCAAGTGGCATAGGTATTTTGACATCAAAATTAGTTGGCGGCCAAAATTTTGGCTGTTATATTTTAGCACCCAAGCAAGTACTATCCAAAAATTCTTGCCCATGTTTTGGCACCCAACCAAGTGCTATCCAAAAATTCTTGCGCATGTTTTGGCATCCAACCAAGTGCTATCCAAAAATTCTTGCCCATGTTTTGGCCAATAAATTTGGCATGCCCATGATTTGGCCAGCCCATGTTTTGGTAGGACAGATTTTGGCCACAAACCAATCAGGCCCTTATTTCCAAGGAAATTTTTCCTGATCATACTATGCTATTTTTCCACACAAGGGACCACGCCTGAGTTTCTTATTCCTCAGATGAGCAACGAGATTACAAAGTTGATCATACTATGCTATATCATGCTACATAGTGCAGAGTCTTCTGTTTGACGTTGAAGTTTGTTCTGTTTATTGCCTTTTTTTCTGATCATACTTTGCAGCTATTTTAAGTTGAAGTTTGTTCTGTTTGCTGCCTTCTACTGCGCTGTGAATGTTTCTCGGAGCTTAACACCCTGCTTAACTACCTGTTGCAGATTACATGTCCTCCCCAATCCCCATGCTACATTGAGCTGATCTTGTCGGAGCCAGTAAAGAAAGAGTACGCGGTTATGTACACTCTTTGCTCCTGACTATGCAAAGCTACAGATGGACAAACACTGTTGTGCTAAGGTGGTCGTTCTTCTGTTCGTCAGGCTTAGTCCCACATTGCAACCACTAAGGCTTAGTCCCAAACTACTCTGTAGAAATTGTATGGGGATCCTGCAAATCCGCGTTACACGTCACTTTTCTGGGTGTTAACTTCGCTTCTTGATTACAGAGTTGCTAATTTAGACCTTTCCTTCGCAACCTTGCCGGAATGAACATAAATCTTTTTTTTTTAATGGTGGAATGAACACAATCTTTATGAACTCATGTCCATCCTGTTGCTTATGCTGCTTCTGTTTTGTAGCACATAACAATCTGAGTTTTGTTAACTGCTCACATGGCAGGCTCGCTGCTAGGGCGTTTCTGGATCTCTGTAGGTTCTCGTATATTGCCCTCTGTACCTTTTCATTACTGCACGTCTGCATAAAATCGACATGCAGAAAGCAGTAGAAATTCTGTGAGAATTATTTAGAAATTCCGGAGAAAACACAAGAAAAAGATAGGACGGCGAGCGATCTGATTCGGAGATCAACAGAACGAGCGAGATGAGTGTCAGGGAGACCAGGTGGTTGTCGTTGCTCCTCGTCACATTGGATCTCTGATACCTCGACCTCAACCTGAAACCCTTTCCGTTGGACAGGTTGGAGTTTCCATTTCTGTATCCATGCATGGCTTCAGAATTTCCTTTGGCTACAATGCAGCTCGTCTTAGTTCCGGGTGCCACACGAGTTTTTTCCCCCTTTTCTTGAAAGAACGGCACACACAGTTTACTTGGGCCAAGAACTGTGACTGAGGTGTGGCTTTGCGTATTGGAGACGAGTGCCATGTATAGTAGTAGACGAGTTCCAGTTCACGGTGCAATCATCAACGCAAGCTGCTGCAGCACCGCCATCAGTTGTCCCTGGCAAATCCAAATACAAAGACGCAACAATTTCATAGACGATCACAAAATTGATCAAAGCAAGATTGCTGTGTAATATAACAAGCGCCTTTTGCCGTCACCGGTCTCGGCCGCGCCGCAGATGGAGGCGAGGCAGATCTTGGAGCAGTCGCCGGCACCGAACGCGGCGATGGGCACGGTGCAGGACTCCACGCACTTGATTGTGCAGAGCCACGCTGGGTTGCCCTCCCTGCAGCCAGGGTAGCAGCTGCCGAAGCACCAACAGAACCCCCTGTGAATCCGGCCACCTGCTGCTGGCCTGACACGGACAGCATGACGAGCATGCACCACACAGCAGCAGCTGCAAGTCTCTTCCCTTCCATCCGTCTCCCCTCCCTGCAGTAGAGCCAGAGAATGTTCAAGAGGATCATTCGTTTTGCAACAGCATCAATGTGTTGCAGAAACGAGTGCAGATGAAATCAAACGCAGGGAAAGTTGGAAGTAGTAGGATGCTTACCAGTGATTGTTCCTTCAGAAACTGGGACTTGAGGTGTTCTTTCTGTTGCGCATTTTGTGTGGTGACATTCAGATAATGACGTCCATTTATATATACCACTGGAGCGAAGGCTTGGAATCTTGTTCTGATGCATTCTTGCACAAGCTTTCTAGAGATCGTTATGCAGACTGAAAGAGAAATGGAGGAGTACCACGCAAGTATGCCAGATTCAGGCCAATTTCAGCTTGTTGGGCAAAATATTTTTTTGTGCTTGTATGGCAGCATACATTTGATCTCACTGTGTTCAGGAAAGAACGTCGTGATTCGTGACACAAGCGAACATGTCAGATGTCTCAAAGTTGGTATGGACAACATGTTCAGTAAGATTGAGTAAGGTAGTTTACCTGAAAATTGTTCAGAATAGGTGCTTGAGATTCCATGACTAGCATGACCAACCTGAAAATTATGCAACAAAAAGCATCCAAACTTTCTTGAACCATTAACATGTAAATTGATCCCTGTTATAAAGATAAGTGCAACTGAAAATAAGATAATTTTTCCTTGGTGATAAACTTCATACCGAAGAGCACTATCATGATAACATTTCTCTAAACAAAGGAGACCGTAGAATATGGTAAGTAAATTAGAGCATGAGACAGAAATAATCACTGCAATAGACAGACATAGTCACTCCAACAAATTTACGCGCCACATAAAGATGTCTCAACACAGTTGAGAATAAAGATGTCTCAACACAGTTGAGAATCCAATTCCTCTGAAAAAAAATCCTCATTTATTGATCTCCTTAAGAAAATGATACTTTTCAGGCAGGGATTTTGCATGGTGCTGATATTCCTCCCTCGACAAAACTGATATTAGCAAGGAAGTAGTGGCTGCCTCAAGTGAGAAGTTCATCTCATCAATTTTGGAGAGGTAAACCCCAACCCTCATTATCTCACCTCTATGCAACAGCCTCCTAACTAGAGCATTTAGCATACATGAGTCTGGACTGCATCCACTCTTTTCCATTGCTGAAAACAGATTGTCAGACTCTTCTAGCAACCCTTCTTTTATGAGATTTTCTATCATTAAGCGATAGGTCACAACATGTGGACCTAAACCATGGGCAGAGATAGCAGTGAACATATCCATAGCATCTTCCTTTCTGCCACTTTTGAGCAAAGCATCGATCATAATATTGAAGGTAATGATGTCAAGTTGAAAATCCTTAGAACATTGACTCTGAAATATTTTAAATGCCTCATCAACACATTTATTTTTGCAAAGACCATTCAGAATTGTGTTGTACGTGTAAATGTTCAGCTGCATTCCACTTTTGATCATATTGAGATAGAGTTCTTTTGCTTCAGAAAACTTCCCAGACTGAAACAAACCATGAAGTACAATGTTATAAGTGACAATTCCAGGCTTAACTTCATTGCTCAACATTTCTCTGAATAGTCTAACTGCATCATCTATCCTGCCAGCTCTACAATAGCCATGAAGCAAAGTACTAAAAGAAACGGTATCTGGTTTCAAGCCAACTCGGACCATAGCATCAAGTAACTTCACAGCTTCCTCTATCCTGCCAGCTCTACAATAGCCATGAAGCAAAGTATTAAAAGAAACGGTATTTGGTTTCAAGCCAACTCGGACCATAGCATCAAGTAACTTCATAGCTTCCTTCATCCTACCAGCTAAGCAGTAGCCATCTATTAATGTAGTATATGAGATAACATTAGGTCTCACACCTACATGTACCATCAAGTCAAGGAGACTCTGAGCTTCCATGACCCATCCTCCATTGCAGAGGTTACGCATTATTGTGGTGAAGAACGTGGCATCGGGATGGATCCCTTGATTCAGCATTTCAGAAAATAATTCCTCGGCCTTCTCCCATTTGTCAACAGTGCACAGTCCATAAACTAGTGAGCTAAAAATAACGATACCAGGAGTCACCCCTTCATGGATCATCTGATCGAATTTAAGCATTGCCTCATCCACTCTTCCCAACTTGCAAAGTGCATCTATTAATGCTGCATAGCTGACTACATTAGGACTCAACCCTTGCTGCCTCATTTGGTCAAATATATGCATTGCCTCATCTATCATACCACCTTTAGCATACGCACAGAGAACTATGTTAAAGATATGATGGTCAGGTGAAACATCATTTTCTACCATCAAATCCAAGAGGCCATGCATATCAGAAAGAGCTCCTTTGGTAGCATAACCATGAAGCAGAACGCCATATGTAGTTACATCAGGTTTTGTGCCCTTTTCAATCATAGAATCAAAAATCTTTCTAGCCTCTGTGCATCTTCCACTCTTGCAAAGGTGATCCAGCAGCAAAGTACAAGTGACAGTATCTGGCTTATGACCATGCGCGGACATTTCTTTGAGCATTCGAACCACCTCTTTCCCCTGTCCTGAAGAGCAATATCCATGGATCAGACAATTATATGTCCAATTGTTTGGCTTGACACCTTTATGAATCATCTGCTGAAGGACACCCTGGGCCCTGTCAACTGCTTGAGCTTTGCTCAGGCCATCAATGACTGTGGTGTAGGTCACAACAGTCGGCGAAATCCCCCGGTCATCCATTTCACGAAATAGGTTGTAAGCTTTGTCCACCTGACCGTCTCTAAACAAGCCATTGATGACGGTGGTGTACGCCACGACATTTGGTGGGCAGCTACCACCTCCATCATCGGCCATCATGTGGAGCAGCTCAAGTGCCTCCTCAGCTCTCTTTTCGTTGCATAAACCCTTTAGAACTGTGCTGTATGAAACTACATCTGGCGTGCAGCCAAACTCAGGCATTCGTCGGAGCAATATGTCCATGGCCTCAGACACGCACTTTCTGTCACAGACACCTTTGAGCAGTTGATTGATGACTATGCCATTCACCCTCCAGCCTGTCTTAAGGATGAGGCCAAAGGCGGCGAAACCAAGCTCCAGGCGTCCGATGCGGCAGAAGCGGTTGATGAGGATGCTGTAGGTGTGCAGGTCGGGAGCTACCTTGTCGGAGCAAGCACGGGCCATCCGGTTGAAGAGGGAGGGGACGAGCTCAGAGGAGGAGGAGCCCCTGCCCTGGGCGCGAGAGACGGCGGTGAGGAGCTGGTTGAAGGCGCGAACCGAGGCCGGCCTGGCGTGGGGGAGCAATTCGTCGAACATCTTGACGGCGTCGTCGAGGCCGAGGCTTCCCGAGCGGACGCGGCCAGCGATGGCGCGCTCCAGCTCCAAGCACCGACGCGGGCGGCGCTCGCGCTGCGGGACATGTCGGCGTGGGGAGGCAAGTGGCCCGGGCATGAGAGGGAAGGACGACGCCGAATGCGCCGGTGGGGGCTGGCAAGTGCAGGGCGCGCTGCGGCGTGGAGTGGGGTGGGTGAGGGTCAGGAACGGGAGTTGGTTGACAGCGGCGGTGGGCGCGGGTTGGTTGGGGCCGGCAGGCGGCGAGGACGGCCGGCACCGGGGAGCTGAGAGGGGGTTGGGCCGCTACGGGTTTTGCAGGTTGCTCATTGCCGCCTGCAGCAATGGCCGGTGTTGAAGAAGATGCCCCACGTTCCGCAACCAAGATGACACTGCAAATCGTTTGATCTTCGTGTTAGACGCGGCTGGGATAAAATATAGTTGCGACTCTTTACGATGTTTGTCAACCTTGGACTTGCGCTATAGCACTACTAGAAAATGGAAGGAAGAAATCAGGGAGGAAAAAAAATGCAAGGAAGAAATCAATCCAGAGCCCAGAAGACGAATAGAACGGAAAACTCACCGGAGATTGCAGCCGGCGCTCCTCCTTGCCGGCGGGAGGCGGCGCTCGGGCGGGCGGGCGGCGCCTGCGTGCGTCCTTCCGAGTGCGAGGGTGCTGTGCGTGCTGGGGGCCGGGATAGCAGGCTGAAGTACTTCGTGGGCTGGGCCGAGTCCTAAAAACATTCAGATAGTGTCCGGCCCACGTATTGAGTTATTCGGCGATTTTATTTTTCCCGCGGATACTCCATCAGTCAAAAAAAAATGCAACTCTCATGAGAAGTTAAAAAATTTCAAATTTGATCAAATTTATAAAAAAAATTACTAACGTTTATATCTCCAAATAGATTTAATATAAAAATATATTATATAATTAATCTAATGATACTTATTTTGTAACATAAATATTTATACTATTTTATATAAATTTGGTGAAATTTTAAATTATTTGACTCCTCAGGAAGCGAGAGTTGTATTTTTTTAGAATGGAGCAGTACGTATCAGCATTGTATCCTTATCCAACATGTATCGGATACGCGATACGTGCCCTTCCAGCCGTGTCTGGGTAACGGAGCCTTGGAGGAGGAGTAGTAGTAGTTCATGGACATGGAAAGTACATGCGCAAATCTCAGGAAGGCAAGGAAAGACCCATCCATCTTGCAGGTTCCTTCATCCTTGTTCCCCTTTGCTTGCAGGTCCAAGATGCCACTCCGAAGTCTAAACGGTGAACGCTGCCATTGCAGAAGACGCACAGCATCATGACGCTGCCATCGCGTCCATAGTTGCCAATGCACTTAGAAATGGGAGCCAAGAATATACTAATGTCCCAGAAGCACATAAACATATTCAAACTGTAGCAAACCTGACCGCTTGAGGATGCTCTAATATAGAAGTAAATATACTCAAAAAGATATGTGTCCATTGATAGGGCTTGTGCATTTTTGGAGAGGTAGATCAGCATGGACTCCACTTGCAGGGCAAAGCAGGCATAGCCACAGACAAACCTAGCAAACAAAGAAAGAAAACTCATACATACCGTAGAAAGCATCAAAAAAGCCTATTCTATATGTTGACCATGAAAAGTGAATTAAGAAAGTATAATTCAAAAATGGATCTGAAGAATATGCCAGGATGCTAGCCTGTAAAGCGTATCAACTGCTGCAAGTTCCGAGTCTTTGAAGTAATCACCTCAAGGATAAGGAGGCTCCCATGATTGATTTTACCCCTGGGTGTGCAGGATTTCATTGTGCAGGATTTCATAATAAATTATGCAACAAAATGAAGAAAATAAAGTGGTAATCATTAAGTTGTAAATTGTTTTCTGCTGTAAAATAATTTTTTCTGTGATGGTGCATGAGCATGTTTTTCATTAAGAGGAAGAGAATTACAGTGACACAACTACGAGAGAATCCTCATAGTGCCGAGTTATAAAGCACCACTAAGCTAGTGGCACGCAACCTAGCAAAAACAATCAAGCAAGAAAAATGGAGGAAGAGAGAACATACTCAGCCTCACGGAACCACTAAGACGACGCTAAACAATTGGACCCACTAAAGATACATCATCACCATAATAGCGGTGGCAAAGCATCCACTAGACAACACAATCAAAGACGGCACAGCATCTGCCCAAACAGCAAGAAGGTGGCAAAGCATCCGCCAACAGAGAAAACCATGACAACAAAGTATCCGTCAATACGGACAAGCAACTGCGGCAAAGCATCCGCTATCGACGGGCATCCGTCAAATTCGAATCAACAAGTCGACCGCTATTTGACCGTTGGAGATCAAAATGAACGACTAAGACGACCTGAAGATGACGACCTAAGCTACCATGACGATGGAAGTGACGATACAAGCAGATGCAGCGAGAAGCATCGTCCCAGAGGAGAAGCTGCCCGCCACCACCACACACACCATCGACCAATCCCCACGCACAGAGCCGCCATGGGGTGGATCCGGCAACTAGCGACCGCGGCCGCGGCCGGCGGTGAAGCCAACCCACCGCCAGGAGAGATACGCGCGGGGAATAGCGGGGGACGCTGACGGACCGGCTGCCGCCACCGGCGGCCCTCGAAGCTGGCGGAGATGGGGCGCCAAGCGCCGAGCGGCGTGCAACCGCACGACATCATCGTCGACGCCGCCAAGCGCCACCGGCAGGGACGCCCCCAGCACCATCATCACAACTAGGAAGCGACGCACCGGACCAACGGCCAGTGGCCGCGAACCTCAGCGAGGGAGGGCCGCCCCCCCCCCCCATCACTCCTGCCGAGAGAGGGGGGCACGACCAGATCCAGCCTGGGGAGCCCGGATCCGGTGAAGGGGATGCCGGATCTAGCCCCCGGCGGCCGGCGGCGGCGCACGGCGGAGCAACACCCACAACCATGGTTTTTGAGGCTGGGGAAATAGTAAGAGAGGAGGCAAACTGAGCTAGCTTCATCTCAGCTGCTGGCCGCCACCACCGCCTGGCCGGTCGCCGGGGGTGGCGGCCACCGGAGGCGGTCTAGGGTGGGGGACAGGTGGCGGCACGGAATCGCCCCCCGAGCCGCCAGGGAGGGTGACATGGGGCAAGAGACAGGAACCGAATTCAGACAACACTTGATGTAAAATAACTAGCTACTAGGACTGAAAACAAAATAATTTTACCTGGTGCAAAATTTGATACTGAAGACAAGGATACCATTTCTCTATAAAATTTCATCAAACAAAGGAGACCACAAAATGTGGCCAGTAAATTAAAGCACGAGAAAGACATAATCACTCAAACAAATTTACATGTCGTTGGGTATTGCAAAAATATTTACAACTTGCCCAGACACCAATGTTAGCGTGGGGGGGGGGGAGAGAGACTCGTTGCAACTGCTTCGGCAGCAGGTTAAGTGGTTCACCCTCTTCAACAGGGAGGAACTTAGAACAATCCATTTGACTTTGCCTGCAGATAATAATGAAAACAATTCAGCGCCATGGAATCATATGCTTTCTATCAACAGGCCGGACATAAAGATTCAAGATCACAAGGCAACACTTCAACTGGGTGGGTTAGAATAAAAAACATGGATCATATGAGACTCAAGCGATGCGAACCGGAAGAGGGGATCACCTGAAGAGCTCAACAGGGCCCCTGCATCGTCTCCTCTGAGGGGCGACACGGGCGACACCCTAACCCCCGCCGTCGCCACCCCTCTCTCGGCCTCCTCTCCACATCGCCGCCGCTAGGGCAGGGCACCGAAAGCCCGTGTGCCTGGTAGGAAGGCGGCAGCGGGCCTCCTTCTGTCAGCCCGACGTGCTCCCATACCCAGTCAAGGACGCGCGCAGACATCAGGCATGGAGGCGGCGGCGGCGGCCCGGGGTGGCACATCCGACGTCCTGGGGATCGGATTCGGCACCCTCGGGGCCGGATCTACGCGGAGGCCGGCGCTGGCGCACGCTGGCGGCGCAAGTGTGGCCGCACTTGGGGCCGCAGGTGTGCGTGGGCCCACAGGAGGGGCGGACACGCGCGTGCGGTGCGTCGCGGACGCTTGGGGGCCCGCGGGAGGTGGACGCACGCGAGCGGCGTGTTAGCCGGGCGCCGGGACCGGGGCCGGCGCCCTCAAGACGGGAGGCGACGCCTATAGTGGTGGTGCATGCGCCTTGTGGCTGTTGGCGGCGAGTGCCCGTGCTGGCAGTGATGGTCGGCGACGACCTCGACGTGCTGTGGTGTAATGCGAGCGGTGGAGTCAGGTCCGGCCCCATGTGTTGTCTGGTCGGAGGGGGTGATGGCCGACGTAGCTATGCGGCTGCGCGTGCAGCCGGCGCATCAATGCCCCTCTGAAGAGGCTTCCATGGGGCGGCGGGACAACGGCGTTGTTGGGATGGTTGGCGTGGGGACCAGCTTCTTGGCCCGACATTTGCGCTAGTGGGGGGTCATTGGCGAAAGCCTTGGCGACGGCGATGGTGATAGGCGCCGCTTTCCCTGTTGGGGGTGTCGTGTTTCCCCCAACGTTGTGAAGGGATCTTGATGTCGTCTAGAGCGGGCGAATAGGTAAATTACAACACTAGTTGCAACTGTCAGCATCCCAGACCGGTCAAACCGGTCCAGACCAGAAAGCACACGAAATTCAAAGTTACTTTCCTCCTCAAACTCTAACACAAACCAAACTTGGTGAAGTGCTTCTGTAGATATTTTCTAAAGTTTCTAGTAAGCCAGGATAAGCACAACCAAGTAGATTGATGCGGAATAAAATTAGTAAGTGCTAGAGAATAAAGAGCTGAGACAAACCAAAGTAAACATGAGGATTTGTTTCGTGAAGTTCGGATTCACTGTTGTGAACCCTACGTCTTCGTTTACGAACTTGTTGTGCTTGAGTCTATTTCAACTCGGTCCCTTGAGCTTGGTCTATTTCAACCGCTCCTTATTTTCCACTAGATATGATCTTTTCGTTTGCGGAGGTAAGATCTCAACCTTCACAAATTTGTCGCTGCTCACCACAAGCTTGGGAGCTTGTCGACGACACCTAGCCATCTGGGAGGTTTCACCTCCAAGAGTAACAAATGCTTCACGAGTTGCCTTGATGTCAACCACGAGTGCTCAAGATATGGAATGCTCTGTAATGCTCTCACACACTCAATCTCTCAACCCAACTCAAAGGTTTGCAACCAAATTAGTACAACTCACAAAGAGAGCTTGGGGAGAGCTTGCTAGTCAAAGAAATAGCTTTGGAAAGCTCAGGAACCAGAATGAACCAACTGCACATGAAGTAGAGGGCTAAAGGGTATAAATAGCCAACTTCCCAAAACTAGCTACTGTTCTGTCAGAGGCCAACCGGTCAAACCGGTGTGACCGGACGATCAGATCTGGTTTCAAACTCAACTAGCCATTAGTGCTCAGATCGATCAAATCGGTGTGAGCCAGAGAAAAAACTCCACCACGATAGAGAGCTTCACCTCGTGGACCAACCCAAAACTTGGTCGGCCAGGTTTCTAACAGTTAGTAGCTAGAGGTTTCTCTCAAGGATTCTCACTTGGATAAACCTATGAGCACTTTGGATGTTGTCAATCAACCAATGTTGCATCCCTCTTAACAGTACGGCATACCTATACTCAAGATTAAATAGCGATAGCCAGACAACCACTTGAGCTTGTATGTCTTTTCTTTTACCGTACTTTATCTTTCTCATACTTGGGACTTTCAACATTGCTTATCATCTTGAGCACATCCAACTTGAGCTAGTGACTTAGAAACCTTTATGATCAATATTGCTTGTATTGATATCTAAGCCACTTGACCATATGATTCAAGACTTGACTTGATGCTTCAAAATTCTTCAAGTACTAGCCACTTTACCCGAGCAAAAATATCATGATCCAAGTCGTCACTTGACCATATTTTGCTTAGTTCCTCGTTGCACAGTCACTTGCTTGATTCCTTCATCTTGTCTTCGTTGAGCTTAGCTTTGGTTTACCATCAACGATGAATAGCCAACTTTAAATCCATATCTTTATATGCTTAACTCTTTTTTTTTGCAATTACACATATTTATCAAGCCATTTTTCATGATGCCAAGCCCAAGATAGAAACCACTATAGATATTCATAACCATTTGTTTCTATTCCCATTGCATATTGCTTGTCATTCTTCAATACATTCCTTTATCTGGTTGCATATCACATAAGCCAATACCATGAATTAATTCACAAATAATTCCTGCTTAATAACTCTTTAATAAACATGTTAGTTCTTTAATCATTTTGTCATCCAATTCACCAAAATCCATTAGAGGACCTCAATGCACTTTCATGTTGACATCCAAGGGTGAAAACCCGATCAGTTCGGACGTGCGATGGTGGCGTGTATTGCTCCCTTCCTGAAGGCATCACATTTGGATTTCGTTGTGGCTTCGATGTCTCCTTGGGTGGTTGCACTCGCTTCTCGCGCCCAGTCGATGTGTGGAGGCGGATTTGACAACGTGAAGTTGGAACTGCTGCGTTGGGATGTGGCTCAGCAACGATGGCATACGGCAACCCTCCGCCATAGGCTTGGACTCTACCGGGGGTCTATATCCGCTAGGGACAAGGCCTGGGTTCATGATAAGAAGTTGGAGCTGCTCTTCGTGGGGTGTTCAAGCTTGGCAATGATTACCCGCTTGCTTCGGAACCGTTGGTGATTATCAGTTGTGGCCGCTTGCTTCGGAACCGTCGGTGCGTTGTCTGCCATGGAAAGTTGGAGCTGCTGGCAGCTTTGTTTCCTCGCTCGGCAACGATGACTTATGCCAATGTATCGTTTTTGTGCTCAACCGCATCATGTGGGTCGGTTAGCCCCTCGGAAGTCTGTTTCTTGTTGGACTAACCTTTCTTGTACATATTTGCTTTCGTCTTAATTGAACGGCAGAGCTCCTGCCTTTTGTTTCCCAGGAAACATGAAACTTGAGCGTACAGAGTTCCATCAGCTTCAGCAGATATCATAACCTTTTAATGGGTGTGCCAGTAGACATGCAAAGCAAAAGGTTATGCTACTTCACGATCAAATTCAGGAAAAGAAAAACGTGTTTATGCATGCGCATTCCTCAGGCAAAACATCAACTGATGATTGATAAACTCTTCGAGTAACCAGTCACTATTCACTGCATATGTCAAGTGCAGAGTAAGAATACCTGCAAGGATCAGTTGATTACTTGATTTTAGGGCTCAGGTAGTTGTAATGTAGATCCCTGAGGAATCAGTTTATTTGAGAAAAAAATAGTTGTTGGTTGCAAGACTCTGATCCGAGTCATTTCAGATGTTGAGTGTTAGAATTATTCTGAAAGTGCAGAGTTGCACACGAGTACTGTGCGCACGCCCTTGCGCGCCCATTTTCTTCTAACATGATGCATCTTGCTAATATAGTGGGCATGCCTTTAGTTATACAACATAGGGGTACATCATGCCATTAGTTATACAATATAGGGGGTACATTTATTTATAACAGAGGTACATAAAAGCCTGGACTACTAATTGATAAAAGAGAAGATTAACTGTATGGAGATTTCTACTTCTTCTACAAGATAGCATTTTAATATTGCCTCCTGTGAAAAATGTGATATGAGAAAGTATAAATTACTGTTAAAAAGGTAGAATTAAATTTAAATGTGAAATGAGTGTAATAGGAACTTGAAATAACCATTTACTTGTTATTACCTTAGTTAGTGGTAATATCTTTGCTTCCGCTGTTGGTGGGCAAGATGAAGAGGACATCTTTGATTGGAGTAGTTTGAGAGAACCAGAAAGTACTGATGTGCAATGTGCCGACATATAAAAAATGCTATGCAAATGGAGAAGAGGTGATTTTGAATAGGAAGAGAAGGTGAAAATAACAAATATATCAAAACACTAATCATAGAAGAGGAAATAGGCCATTTTGTTTTAAAAAATTACGTGCTAGAAAACAATGCAAGCCCAATAGCCATTCTTAGTTTTCAATCTCTGCCTATAAAAAGGAAAAAACATTTATACCTTTAATTTATATATATATATGCACACACAAATACATATGGTCATATGTACAGATACATATATCTATCTAACCTGTATTTGCATATAACTATATATATGTATATATATTGAAACAAGAGAAGCATTGCGGAGGAGGATATTACTTTAAAAATAGTTTCATTTTCCATTCATGTCTACTATACTTATAAAAATGACAATTTTTGTGATAATTTTATGTGCTCGATTTAGAGACACACACATTAAGTAAACTTGGTGCTCGAAATAGAGCCCTTTTGATGGAAAAAGAACACCATACATTTGTAAAAAAAAAGAGCAGTTATTTCCCTTTTACCTTTTTTTTCAAAAGCTGGTCACTTGGAGTTGGAGCAATGAATCTCTGCTGTGTCTGCAGATCAAAGCCCACAGTCCGCACAACACACTGTACCTGCGTTTATCGGTGCCAAACGTTAGAACAGCGCCGAAACGGAATAAGGGGCAAACATTTCCCCACGTGACAACCCTGCTCACTCCACTCGCAATCCAAGGCTGCCGCATCGCTCCCTTTCGCCTTTCCTTGCCAATTTGACCACCACCCGAATCGCCCGTCCACCATCCCATCCATGGCTGCATCCGCAACTCCGAATCTCGCACAAAAAAATCTCTCTCCCCCTCTCGCCTACCTCCAGCTCCGAGCCCGTGACCGCGAATGCCACGCAGAAATTGCAATCGTCTTCTTCCTCCGCGTTCCCCGTCTGTCCCCGTCGCGCGGTAACCATCGCCGCTCCGGCTGCCACCCCCCTCGCTCCTACGCTTGCGTGCGTGCGTGATGCACGCCGGCACGGCTGCACATGTTCGGCGCCAACTACTTGCGCTGCTGTCGCGGGACAAGACTGCGGGGTCGGCTCTTGGACTACGCCTATAGTTGTCAATTCTGAATCCTGATACAGCAGCCGTCAAGCTTTCTTCCAGGGAGGAGAGAGAAAGAGAGGGCGCTCCCCATCCTCTTCTTTCTCCTCTTCGTGCCCACCTGGGCCACCTCAAAACCAGCATCTTGCTTTCCCGATGGTATTAGAGCTCCACCCGACCGTACCAGCGTCCAAGAACCGGGTGTGAGGAACCTCTCCCTGCCGCCGCCCAATTCCGCCCCCGGTCCCGCCGCCCATTGCGCCAAGAACCGATGCAGCTCGCCGCCCAAAGATTCCGGCTTGCGACGGTGCCGGTGCTCTAACGCCGATTCCGGGGAGGAGATGGAGGCCTGAAGCTCGCGGGTTAGGAGGAGGCCAATGGGGGCGCTTCGGTTGATGCTTCCGCTCTTGGTGCTGCTCGCCGCCGCGGCGAGGGCCGTCGCGGCGGCGGGACGCGGCCGAGCGAGGTGGCCGTGGGTGCGCTCTTCACCTACGACTCCACCATTGGCCGCGCGGCGCGGCTCGCCATCGAGCTCGCCGTCGACGACGTCAACGCCGACCGCACGGTGCTCGCAGGGACCCAGCTCAAGTTGATCACCCAGGACACCCACTGCAGCGGCTTTCTCGGGACCATCGAAGGTTGGCTCTTTGCTTCCTCTCTCAAGAGCTATTTTTTGAAAGCTTCTCTCTCAAGAGCTATAATTGGAGTAATTTCTAGCTGAAAGATTGAAGTTCAAATAGCTTTGTTTTAAAAAAAGAAAATGAAGTTGCGGTTTTTTTTTGGCAAAAACCCGATGGTTTGGATTGGAGGTCAGCTCTAGCGGACTAAATCTTTGCTAATTCGAAGATCAGTGACTGCTGAAGTAGCCTAATTGCTGTTCTTTTAATTGGATTGATCTGGCCTTTTGTTCCAACAATTCACAAAAGTTGAAGTGATGACGAGGAATTAAAAAAGGCAGCTTTAGCACTACTGCACTAGCAGTGAGAACAACTGACCACATAGAGCAACAACAGTTTTAATTTGGATGCATATTATGTGGATGAGAATGAATTGCCTCCTGGTACCTCAGCAAACATCGGTAGTTTCCAGGTATGCTGTTAACTCATTGATCTATAAAGATGATTATATAGTCTTTTTTTTTGCTCAGATGTATGTTCCATTAGATTCTTCCGATACTAATATTATTTTACTTCTGTATCAACACTATATCCTTACAACTTGCGAGACAGGTATACTTTATTTCATCACCAATGTTTCCGTAAATGTTTGTGAATGCCTACCTCCTTCCTTATAGTGCCAGAAAATAACTTGGGCACCTGTGCCCAACTTTTTCATATGTGCTGCTGGTTGGTCATCTAATGAATGCTGTAGCTTATAGATCTTCTGATGAGGACTTCGAGGGCCTTGTGCCTACTTAGTTGTCCTTGGTAGGTCAATGAATTAAACTTCAAGAGTGATCAAATAGCTGCGCATTTACAAATGACCTTCTTGGCGTTGATATTAATGCATAGCTTGCCTCTTCTCAAATGTCTGTCTTCAAGTTTGTGTGCGTATCACAAATTGTAATTTGATCATTTTTCTTACAAAAACATGACCATTAGAACTGTAGGGTTCGTAGAAAATGTGTTGTCTGCCTCAACTGCCATTAGTTTTTGAACAGTTTTTATGTGTATCGATATAATAAGTAGGGTTTCCTTGATAATTTTGGCTCAGTTTGCTTGGTTTACACTACATGGATCGGAGAAGCCCTTCAGCTGTTATCTTTGAATCATTCCTCGCTAACATTAGGTTGTTGAGAAGGTATTCATACAGTACATCTGCCATTATAGTGATGCTTCGAATTTTTTTCTTACAAAATTTTCACCCGTTTACCCCACAACACTGTTTTTGTTACATAAATGGTAGGAGCACTGTTCTTGAATAAGAAGAAAGAAACATAATAAAAAAGTTACCAGCTACCGAGGTAGCCAGGTCACAGCTTTTTCCCCGGAAAAAGATCACAGAAGGGTACATGGCCTGAGAGAGCTGGGCAAATCGCCCTACAACATTCAGTACCGGATTTACCTTCTTTGCCGAGTGCCTGGGCACTCGGCAAAGGATTCTTTTGCACTCGGCAAAGAACGTTCGGGCACTCGGCAAATAATTTTTTGCACTCGGCAAAGAACGTTCGGCAAAAAATCTATCGGCAAAGAGGTCTTTCCGAGTGCTTTTGGTCGGGCACTCGGCAAAGAGAAGCACTCGGCAAAATATAATCGGAAAAATTTCAAAAAAGAAATATGAAAAAAATTTATTGGGGGAGGCATGCACAGCCAGCTACTGACCCATCTAACGGGTTGCATATTTTTTTTCAGAAATTTTCTTCTGCACAGAAACAACTCCCTCTACCACTGCACCATTGGATCAAGTGTGTCAACAGTACATTTTTATTCTGCACATATTATATTAACCGAGTGTAAATTATTTGTTTGAGATAGTAAATAAATTCAAATGAAAAGGTTGTTAACTACAAAGTGGCATTACTTTTTAAGATCTACAACTTTTATTTTGGTAGTTTCTTCATCCGAGATCGTTTACAAAATTTGAATTTCAAAATTGAAATCTTCAAACGTATTTTAATATGCCACAATGATTTCAAATCAAAAAGTTATCAACTACAAATTTTCATAACTTTTTGAGATCTGCAACTTTAATTTTGGTGGTTTTTTCCATTCAAGGTCATTTGCAAAATTCAAATTTTAAATTTTCTAAATTTAGATGTAGTTTTTGTTGACAAGATGACTTCAAATTAAAATGTTGCCAACTGTAAAATCTTATAACTTCTTAAGATCTACAAAGTTTATTTTGGTTGTTTTGTCATTTCTTCATCTGGCATGATAATTCTAATATTATTTACAAATCTTATATATCTCTCTTATAGTTTCATAAACTACGAGAGAGATATATATGTTTTGTGAATAAATTTATATTTATTTTATCAAATGAAGAAATGACCAAAACAAAAATTGTGCATCTTGATGAGTTATACAACTTTGTAGTTGAAAATATTTTTATTTAAATTAATTTACTACTTCAAAATATGATTTGAAAATTATCTTTACCTAGTGTTCTAAAAAACACTCGGCAAAGAGACTCTTTGCCGAGTATCTAAAAAAGGCACTCGGCAAAGAGTCTCTTTGCCGAGTGCCCGAAAAAAACACTCAGCAAAACACTTGACACTCGGCAAACATCTTTTTTCCGGTAGTGATTATTGCTCGAAGAAATTCTGTCTGGCTCAAAGTGATTTTATATGTGTGAAAATTCAGCACACATGTGCTCTTTCTTTGCTCTTCAGCAGACGTGTGCTGAGAATAATTGTCCTTGTTCGATTAGCATATCTATATATGCACTCTGAGATCAAGAAGCATAATTTGCCGCACTTGCCATTGAAGCAATCTTGATGACTTGATGTGTCAGCGCAGTCTAACTGGTTATATCTAGTAGGGGATTCTCCTCTCATGTTTCGTCAAAAATATACCACTGGTACAGGAGAAATTTTGCCTGAACATTTTTAAATTAGTTTGTATGATGTATGTTGAGTAGTGTACGGTACACTTATTTTTTAATGCAATGTGAATTGCCAAATTTCAAAAGAAAAAAAAATCTCGACCACAGGGAGAAGAAGATATCCTGCTAGCTTTGTCTTTTTTTTTGTATGTAGTGTACGGTCTTCACATGCTGGGAACGAAGAAGTCAAGAACGTACCACGAGCGAAACACCCATTTAGATCTGATAGTTATAATGCTACAAGGAATATATTTTGGCAGTCAGCTAGGTAAGTGTACAGTAACACAAAAACATAAGTAGAAACCAAATTGTTGGTTAGTCAAAGCAAATTGATTTGTCTAGGCCTTTTATTTACACCATTTAGACAAGGATGAGGATCCTGTGCGCTGCGGACACGCTCCATTAGAGGCGTGGTAGAACCAAGCATCCTTCATGTGAGTTTCAGCCAACCGTTGATGACAGCACTTATATGTCCATGTCCCAATACCTCCCATCCCGATAGAACAGTTGTATATGAAGTGAGATGCATATTGTAGTATCTAGTACTTCTTGCAACAGAGGGAGGGGGAGAAATGGAGTGAGATTTATAACATGGGAAATAATTGGACCGAGCCGATTTTGACTGTCAAAACAAGGATGATAGCCTGTAATGTATTGGTGGGACTTGAAAGAGTAGGACGACCAGGGAATATAGGAGGGAAGTGATGAGATATTCAGGTAGCGATGCATTTGAACTGAACCCAATTGCAAGCTATAGCCTATATGTAACTTTTGTTCAGAGTCACAGTGGATGGTGTATGTGTTTAAGAATATTGGATATAGACAGTCAGGGGTCAACACTACTACAGAAATAGTCATCCATCCAGCCCATTTATCCCGGGAGATCCATGTTCATTTCATAAGGATATTTTTATGCATATATTACACATCTGTTATATACTTTCCGATATTTTCAGATTGCCAGCACTCACTGAATTATTGTAGCTCGATTCAGTTTTGTTTTCTTTTTTTTTGCAAATAAGAGAAGATGTTATGATGGAAGCGAAGAGAAAATTGTAGCAGATCCAAGTGCCTCATATTGTCATTGATCGGTTTTAAGCCATGTAGTCATACAAGAGCCACTTGCTCCATTGATTATATTTGGAACCACTTTATTAAAAAAAATTGAGAATACGAAGCCAATCGCTCCATTGATCAACTCTCCACTTGCTGCAACAATTTTCCTATGCTGTTCTAATTAAGAGCCACAATATGAAGCCATATCGGATGAGCATGAGCCAGGCAAACTTGCAGCTCACTGCACCGACATCGATTCGTCACAGCTGGCGAGATAGAAAATCGGTGCGCTTCCGGTTGTTGTGATATGGCACTGGTGATTGCTCAGACCCTAGTAACGCTGACATCAGGGATGGAAGCTAAAGAGATGTCTGGAGTGGCAATCCCGCGAACTAAGTCACCGTTTGCTTGACCACCTCTCATGAGCCTTCAGTAAATGTGGCCGCGTTGAACTTAGATGGATTCATGGAGTAATATTAGCCATGAATGGAAGATCTCTCCAGCACTGCTGCAAGTCCCGGTACCTCCCATGCCGAACTAACAAGTGGGCAGCACAACAGGAGACGTCGATTGACCGATGACCCTAATTTGAACTCACTACGCCAGAAGCCCTAATCTGAGACGCGCTTTAGGCAAAATGCTAGACGAGCAGGGGTCGCGTCCCGCATTACCGCGTCGCAGATTAAAAAGTAATCTGAGACGCGCCTCACACAGGCTTCCCTGGGAGCCAAATGCGAGACGCGCTCTAGGCTAGGCGGGTCTCGCATTAGTCACAGATGAGAGACACGCCTCACTTACGGCGCGTCTCGCCTTGGATTCAAACAGGCTTTCCTGGGAGCCAAATGCGAGACGTGCTCTAGGCTAGGCGGGTCTCGCATTGAGGTGGGAATAAATGCGAGACGAGCCACGTTAAGGCGTATCTCAGATCTCAAAATGATCAGAGACGTGCCCTCCCACGACGCGTCTCGCATTTGTCTCTTACCCTCCTCCACCCCACGCAGCGCCGCGCCCGCATTTTTAGCGCGTCTCTCTTTCTGTAATCTGAGACGTGCCCTTAGAGGCTTGTCTCAGATTGTTTGCTCCTATTTGCTGTTTTGGCGTAGTGACTATATCTGCATAATTTTTGTTTGCTTGCCGTGTGAAGATGATTGGGGTGAGGAAATAAAGGACAGGAACAGAGAGGTTGTGCAATGACAGATGGGTCATTCGATAGAGTATATAATGAGGAGATATATGGAGTTAAGAGAGGAGCGTAGACAAATGATCCATCTGGTGAACTTGAAGGAGAGCACGTGTGCACATTTATAAATACAATTTAAACTTCCTTCATATTAGAGTGGTCATTTTTCCAAAAAAAAATACTCCATCTGTCCTAAAATATAGCTACATTTAGAATTGTTCAAAGTCAAATTTTTCATATTTGACCAACACTATCCCGAAAATAATTAATTTTAAATAGAAACGGTTACATGTTATGATAGTTGGTTTTATTATGAATCAACTAATATCATTTTTATGTTATCAATCTTTATGATTTTTTGCTATCCATAGTTAAAGTTTAAAAGTTTTGACTCGGGAAAAACCTAAACGTAGTTATATTCTAGGATAAAAGGGTACTAGTTTCTGTTTTTTTTTCATGTAGACTAGTTGCAGATATTTACACTGCATATTATAAGAATGAAGGTTGATATCTGTCCATGTGCCATAAGTACCAGTTTCGTTGAAGGGCTAAGTTCAGATCAGTGTGTTTTTGGCAAATATGAGGTGCCATTCAGATACAATGCGCGTCACTCATGTTTTTTTCGTTCTCATCTTCTTTCTGAAAAAGGAAAATTTACAGGAACCAGTGCTATTGTTTTTAGGAGAACAAGCACCTCAGGACGTACTTCAGAAACTGGTTGATTGAGACTCACGAGCATTGCCACAACAAGACAGAGATAGGCCATGTAAACTAGTAATTTGTTTGTACCACAACTAATTATATCAACATCTGGATCATGAGGTAGATGTAGCGTCTTGTGGGAATCACATCACCCAGACTTCTTGCTGCATGTTTTACAAGAAGATTGTAACCCGTTGATTGAGTAATAGAGAAGAAGCTCTTGATCGCAAAAAAAAATATGGATCATGAGGTTATGCGATTTCTCAGGAGATAGCGTGATTATGCCGATCATGAGGGTAGAACGTGAGTTCAGATCGAAAGTAGCCAGACAAGGGTGGATTTAACAATATTGGCATTTTTGTGGTTATGGACATGTGGGATTTTCCTTGTAAACACCTTGCATTTCGGTGAGTAATGTTGATTAACAGGTTAGCAAGCATGAATAAGATGCACTGAACAAGCAGCAAATTTAGATAACAAGGGTGGCGAGTGTATGAATGATTCGGAAATTCGCATAATGCACCAATTTTGGGCACATATGAGGTGTCTGAAAATGAAATACGTGCTATGCTGTTTCCCTTTTTTTCTTCTTCTTTTTTGTTTTTAAAAAGCAAGGCAACAGAAGGTGGCAATAATTAATTTCATGAAATAGTACACACTGTGATATATGCTGTTTTTCAGGGTCAAGACTTCGGCAAGCTAAGTTCAAGGCAGTCTTATTTAGGACAAGAGAAGCAGCTTTGGACATAGCTCGAAACTGAGTGACTGGAACATGTGATTGAGCTGCCAGAATAAGCAGCCTCGCACTTCAGAACGTCGGGTTCATCAGCAACTCGAGGCTAACACTGCAGCTGCATGTTCATATGTCCCGGTGCCTCCCTTGCCCAACTAATAATCAGACAAACAAAGATAGCAGAACAAATGAGGACTTTGCATGTTCTGCGTCTGATACTAACAAGACAAGCTGGAGCATAAATAAGGACGGCAAGAAAAGTGTACACGTACGTGTAAAGGACGCAGGGGCAGTTGAGTTTTATAAAGAAGAGTTTGTACGTGAAAACAAGACTGCGTGAGTAGTATAGGCCACACTGTGGCACCTACTCATTTACTGGCTGGAGAGGTTGCAAATTAAGACGTATATAACGACAATACAACGACAGCGCATATTAAAGTTGAGAACTTGATACATTATGCAAGTAGTAGCTGGTCTTGCATGCAAGACAACATATAAAAGGATAAAAGCAAGAGAGTGGAGGACAGGGTGGACACTGGCCATCAGCAAAAACAATAATTAGAGGTTGTATTTTTTTATGTTGGGCCCACCTGTTAGTCATTTTCATCTTTTTTTCGAATAAAAAAGAAAAAAACAGAAACGGCTAATTTTCATAGCTTATTTGTAGCATTTTCCTAGTTAGAACAACTGGAGATGAAAAAGCTAAAAATGTTACATACTGTGAGCTGTGAGGGCATGTGTCGGAGCCGCAACCGCAAGACATGCTGAGTTCGAGGCAATCTTATCTCGGGGCAGTACCAGCCCTTCTAGAACAGAACACGCTTCTTGAGCATCGATCTGTTCTGTGCCTCCAGGGGACAGGCAGCCCAGTTGCAGCTCTGGATGTCCCGGTGCCTCCCGTGCCCAGCTAACAAATTGACAGCAGACGTGCTGAAAGCAGCTGAGGAAAGAGGAATCTCCATCCTCATCATGGTGACTGATGATATGAACGATCATCCACGCATGCATGGCGGAGGAAAGGGTAGGGCCACTAGGGCCATGACCCCAGTCGTCAGCCTGTTTTTTTCTATAGCATGAAGGCTCAGTCTAGCCTGCATAGTCGGCTCATGGAGTGGCCCTAGGCGTTGGGGAGCATTGCTACAATATTGCTGATTACCTGTTACTCTCGAACACAGGTTCAAACCTATTATTCCCTCTAGGTTTCTGTCGTGGAATACTATTGCAGTGAGATAGACAAGAGAGGTGAGGTGAACAGTATAAATAAGAATTGAGGGCCTTTGTAAACGCAAAAAAGCCGTAAACGCAAAATTTTCAAAGGAATTTTGCTTATTTGAAGTACTAAATGAAGTCTATTTACAAAACTTTTTGCATGGATGGGCTGTAAATCGCGAGACGAATCTAATGAGCCTACTTAATCCATGATTTGCAACAGTGATGCTACAGTAACCATCCGCTAATTATTGCTTAATCATGGATTAATTAGCATCATTAGATTCGTCTCGTGATTTACAACCCATCCATGCAAAAAGTTTTGTAAATAGACTTCATTTAGTATTTCAAATTGGTAAGATTCCTTTGTAAAAAGTTTTTTTTTTGCCTTTACAGGCCCTGAACTAAACAGGCGCTGAGTGTAGATAGACAGGTGAGTCAATCAAGTCTTGCAGGGCGACGATGCATGTGGGAATAATGGTGAATCTAGTAATATCATTTCTACCTAGGTAATCTTTATAGTTTCTTGCACTTTATTAATAACCAAAGTAAAAAATGTTTGGTTTAGGACAAACTAGAAGTTATTATATTTGTGAATAAAGGGAGTAATTTACAATCTAATAAATGGTTGAGACACGAGACCTGACAGAACAAGGTCGTGCTGGCAGCGGCGAATAGGAAGTGAGAAGAACAGCAAGGACTAGGAATTGAAGAACTGAGGAATTGGATTGATAACAGAGTAGAGTTATTTGTGCACTTTTTCCTTGTCGCCTCTTCCTCTCCGATCTCTCCTTGTATTACAGATTCTGAGATTAATTCAACCGATTCGGCACCACACACATGCCAGCCAGCTACTTCATCTCGTTGGCCTTAACGCATTTGGGTCCAAAACCACGCTTCTGGTTGGGCTGCCTAATCCCAGAGCTGTTCCGTGGCCCATCAACACTTGATGATGTTGGTTTTTTCATTTTTTTAATTTCGTTCTTAGCAAAAGCAAATTCAATTGGTGGAAGGTTATCCCAATCAAATGATTGAGACACACATTTTTTCTCCCTTGAGTTGATTGGGGCATGACGTTGTTTGGGGGTCTAGTTTAGCTAGTAGTTAGATGTCCTTTGTGGTCGCTGTTTTTTGTTTGCATTGGTTTTCTGAATTATATTAACCGTGTGTTTCAGGGTTTTGCAACAGGATCGTTGATTTGTAGTTGTGCCCCACTTTATCAATGCAATTCTGTTAGGATGCTCTCTCACCCTTGACCAATCAGAAAAGAATCTCACAACCTAAATGACGGAGGCATCAGATTGGGAGCTCTGACAAAAACGAAGCTCGCATAACTCTGTAGCACATCTCAAGGTAATCATCACTGCAGTTCCACCTTGTTGGCATGTCCCGGTGCCTACCTTTGCCCATCACCGTAAGTGGTGCAAGAAAAGCAATTGCACATCCTGAATTTGTCAACTTCGATGTCCAGTCATATGGTTAGGGTTGAGTGCTACCTTTGCAACCCAGAGCGTGGCGTAGCCCTATGTTCCGATACCTCCCATGCCAAACTGTGACAGAGATTCCAATGGCGACCGATGATGAGTAGAATAGGGGAAAACGAGCTAGGGTAGCTAAAAAGAGAGTGGTGTTATCCGCATGCAACTAAAGGCACTACAGGAAAACAGCCAACTTCCGACGGCTAAAACAATCTTTCGACGGCCCCGTCGGAAGTTAAGTAACTTCCGACGGCCGAGGACACAGCCGTTGGAAGTTATTTATCTTCCGACGGCCGCAGACAGAGCCGTCGGAAGTTACTTAACTTCCGACGGCTTCAGACAGAGCCGTCGGAAGTTAAGTAACTTCCGACAGCCTAGGGCGGGCCATCGGAAGTTGAGGGCCGCCGTTACCCCCGCCGGGCTTGCGTTTTGTCAACTCCGTTTTCTTTTCCACATTTTTCCCCTGCTAGCTGCGCCGCCGCCCCCCAGCTCGGCCCGCTCGCCGCGCCGCCGCCCCCCGGCCGCGCCGCCCGTCCCCGCGCCTCCCGGTGCCCCGCCGCCCGGATCCGCCACTGCCCGGCGCCCCGCCGCCCGGCCGCGCGGCGCCGCCTGTCCCCGCGCCGCCCGGCCCCGCCGCCGCACGGCGCCTTGCCGCCCGGCCCCACCGCCGCCAGGCCGCGTGCCTCTGCCCCGCCGCCGCCAGGCCGCGCGCCTCTGCCCCCGGCCGCGCCGCCCCTGCCCCCGTCCGCGCCGGCGCCCCCGGGCCGCGCCGCCGCCTGGCCCCGCCGCCACGCCGCCGCCCCCCGGCCGCGCTGCCGCCTCTGCCCTCGGGCCGCGCCGCCCCTGCCCCCGGCCGCGCCCCCCAGCGCCGCCGCCTGTCCCCGCCGCCGCCCAGCCGTGCCGCCCGGCCTCGCCGCCGCCCCGGCCTCCCGCCGCCCGGTCAGCCCCGCCGCCGCCCGGCTGCCCCCCCCCCCCCCCGCCGCCCGGCCGCTCCACCCGGCGGGGACGGTGATGCGGGGACAGTAGCTGGTGATGAAGGGGCAGGAGCTGGAGAGGCTGGGGCTGGGGCTGGAGGGTCAGAAGCTGGAGGATCTGGAGGGTAGGGTCGGACACGTAGGCGGCGGAATCCAACCGCTGCCTAAACCTCCACGAGAAGAAGAAAAGTGCGTGATCACACCGAATGGAGATGGGTTAATATATTTTTTCTATGTTTTAGTACATAATCCTATTCCGAATTGATTATAATTGTTTTATATACTTGTAGGTCTTGGTTTGAGCCTAATTTCCCATGTGTTGGTCATTTAAGACAGGTGAGAAAAATTTTAGGTAACATATGCCGTATGCTTTGGCCTGGAATGGTAGAACTTGTATCTAGTGAACGGATCCCTGCTACATCTTGAAATCATTATAGATATGGTGTCAACATAACGTTCGGCAATACCCAAAAGGCAGTTTGGACTGAGTTTTGGGTATGATTGCTCTTATATACTGATTTAATTTTCTACATACGATGGCTACTGATTGTGTAAAATTTTTGCAGAAATATTACAAGTTGCCTAAGGAGGGAGCTTATGATGATCATGCTAGACGTGTGTTCCACCATAACGCACACATTGTGGTTAGAGATATGATTTCTTATGCCAGAATTCAGGTTGTTGCTTCTTATCTGGAACGGACTCAAGGGATAAGATTTGAGAAGAAACGGGATGCTGGAAAATATTACTTGACTGAGGAGCAATACCGCGAGGTAAACTGTTGCAAGTTGCAATTAGTATGATTCTATTGGTTACCTTGAAACGAAATATTGTTGTGCAGGAAATGACTCCGTGGATGGCCACACGTGAGGAGGCTTATCATGCCTTATGTCACTATTGGACCACAGATGAGTTCAAAAGCATTTCCCAGAGAAATAGAGGAAATCGTGGAACTGAGTCCTATCACACCTACGGAGGTGATGGGCACTTCCGATTGGCCAAACGCATTGTAAGTGAACTCTTTGAAATGAATTCTATTAATTTCATTTATCAATGCATGCTTCTTTAATTTTTTGTTGTATGTATAGGAAGTTCGCACAGGTGTAGTGCCGAGTGATATTCAGGTCTACCTCGAAGGTCATAGAGGATGTGATCCTACAAATCCGGATCAGTTATGCTCTCAGGCGGCTACAGAGCGTCTGGTATATCTAAATTTACAAAATTAGTACTATCGAGTTGTCATGAAACAATCTTATGTAATTGTGTGATTTTGTTCTTTGAAGGTGGCATATGGTGACCAAATGATTGCTCGACATGGAGAGGGTTATGACTGGAGAAACGCGCCTATTGATCCTGAGGCCGTTTACACTAGTGGTGGTGGAAAACCTCATGGCCGGTTAGATTTCTTTAAATTTTAATATAATTTTATAATGTAAGCAAAAATACATATTTTGAATTTGCTATATTTGGTCAATATTTGTAGGTATCCGTTATTCAACAAAGTTATTGACTCAAGTCAGGTGCCGTCGCGTCAAAGAGCGGGATCATCGCGGTCAGCAAGTCGTAGCACAAGTAGTGGCGACGACAGCGTGGAGGTTGTAAGGCTGCGTGAAAAAGTAAGACAACAGGAGCTACAGCATCAGTGGTTCCAAGCTCAACTTGCACAATAGAATGCAATACTGCAGGTAAATCTTAATTGTTACAACTTAGGTTAAGTTACATTCTTGCTGACAAATTTGATCTTTCAGCAAATAGCGACACAACAGAATATACAAGTGCCACCACTAGTACCTCCACCTTTTGCACAGGCCGGTTGGCCATCAGCTTCACCTCAGGTATGATAGTCAATGATTCAAATGTTAGTTCATAGTTATCCAATTAGTTATCTTTCAAACTAATCTTGTCCATTTATCTTTTATAGCCTTTTCACACCCCACCACCTAACTTAGCGGCACCGGGAGACTCACACGTTGATCCAACAACGAATTGGGCGGATTAATTCATTGGAAGTGGCGGATCAACTCAACCAGGTGATGGAGGTGGCCAAACTTAAGTGAAACATTATTGTTGTATGAATTTGTTTAATATGATACTTGTATGAAGTTTGTGAACTTTGATTATGAACCTGTGAACTTTATGTATGTGGATATATGAATTGTATAACTGCGTGCAATTTGTGATTGTGAATTATAATTGTGGATGAAATTTGATTACATATAATGTTTGTGGTTGGTTTAGGGGTTTGAAGCTGTGCTGTTAGTTTGGGAAGCTTAACTTCCGACGGTTTCTGGGCAGCCGTCGGAAGTTTGCGGGGATTAACTTCCGACGGCCGTTGAAACCATCGGAAGTTAAGAGACGGCCGTCAGCCGCCGTCTGCTGGCTAACTTCCGACGGTTTCACCAGGCCGTCGGAAGTTACTAAACTTCCGACGGTTTACGGTTAAGCCGTCGGAAGTTGAGTATTTCCGACGACTTCGGCCCGTCCGGCAAACTTCCGACGGCTTAGCGCTAAACTGTCGGAAGTTATCTAACTTCCGACGGTTTAGCGGTAACTTCCGACGGTTTAGCCATCGGAAGTTACCCGTTTTCCTGTAGTGAGGTGATCATGCGTGCATTGCATCACCCTGGTCTGAACATCTGTCTGCATTCCTGCGTTTTGTCTGTCATGTGTAGAAAAAAAAAGATGAGGAGGTGAGTGAGACAAAGTTGCATTGTATATAGCTGGAGAAGTGATATCCAGTCTCAGAGGGGGGACTTGCATTCACAGCAGGGAGTAATAGCAAATAACTCATCCAGCTACAATAAACCAAAGTACAGTAGTTGTACACAGTGCTGTACTGTATCAGAGAACGAAATTCAAGCAAATAAAATTATTTCGTCATTTCATTCAGACAAACTATTTCTTCAAATTAAAAGTGGCTGCAGGTAGATAGGCGTGGATAATTGTTGAGCTTAGGTGTAGTATATATTGGAAAGAAAAACTTCTTGTTCCATGCATGGCGGCCAGCATTAGATGAGATGAGAAAGTACTCTAAAACAGTGTTGTTTGCACGACGCTGTGCCCAAATGATGTGAGGAGCCTATGCAAATGCAATGTCGTTTACTTCCTTCTTTATTTTCTCAAGACAACGGCTAGTTTCTTCACTGCATATTTGAAGTAACTTAACTGGAATTGAAGGTGATCAGAATGAGCAAAACAGACTGTGACGGCGTGAATCGAATCAGCCACTAATTGAACATATGATTCAACAAGGCATGCCACCTTATGATCTAGTTACACAGGCTGCTCTCGATGCAACGACCGAACAGGGAACACGTACAATGGTATGTCGAACGCGGACCCGGTGCATGCTTCCCACCCATCATTGCTTTCCTTCCTAGGGATGTCCCGGTGCCTCCCTTGCCTAGGGCCACTAGTGATCATCTCTCTTAACAAAAAGGAAAAGGGGAACTGATCAGCTAGCTAGCATCCTCCTCTGATCAGTGAGACAGTGACTGATACAGTGATGACAGATCATCCAGGTCCCAAATCCAATCTGCAGCGTAGCTTGATTTGCTTATGGTTCGGTCTCGATTCTCGAACACTGCTGCTTCTAGCTAGCACGTCTGTTCATGCATGGTGTATGTTCTGTTGTCGAATGCTCCAATCCTAAGGTAGACACACGAAGGTGAAGAGGAATTTGTAGTCGATCGAGAGAGAAGGCATGGGCAGGCACTTGCTCGTGTCTGGCTGCAGCGAGCGGCTGACCGGCTGTGATCGGGCCAGTGGGATTATATTTGATTTTCCACAGGAATTATATTTGATTTTGTAGTGCTTGCAACTTTTAATAACAACTGAGACACGACACACGAGGGAAAGATTTGGGTTGAACAAGAGGCTAAAACTAGCCTGGTTGGCTAGCTCATTGGTGGAGTTAGCAACAACGGTTCGAATCTTCGTATGCACACATTTAAGCCATATGGTTGGATTTAGAATTCTATTTTATAAAACTAACTGTGGCTGTTGCCCGTTCTCAACCAGGACGACCAAGCTCACAGAACACATGATCAATTTTCCCTCAGCTTCCATGACAGCAAGATGTTCGCTGGATACAGAATCCATGATGGCTGGAACATTCACCTCACCGGCCACTCGTTGCGACAATCATGGCGGACCTTCGCAGCTCCGGATATCCCGGTGCCTCCCGCGCCCAGACAAGCGTTGCTGCTTGCTTTTGGTCTATGTCTGTGCGGCTGAGCCAGTTGCAGCGAGAAACTCCCGGCGTACATGGAGGTGGCCGCGGCGAAGGGTATAAATAAGTATCGTCGACGAGACGGAGTGGCCCAGTTCTGTGAACTGAATCCCTCCACGGTGGCGGCGGCGCGCGGTGCACGATGCCAGCCCGTTCAGCGTCAGCCGTCAGGCCCCTCTCTCTCCTCTTCCGTCCCTAAGGGTGACTGGCGGCGCTGGGCTCTCGTCGGCCTTCATGCCGCCGCTGCCGCCGATCCGCGTCCTGGGCGAGTGAGGCGACGACGCTGGATCCTTTACCGGTGAGCTGATCCGCGCGCTTCTCCGCTCCGCCGATTCCTGCCAAGGTTGCCGGCGAGCTCGGCGGGCGCCATATCAGTGAACGGAAGATTTGCATGGTGCCCCCCTTATTTGAATCACGATTAATTCCGAGTATTTGCAATAGGTCCTCTATAAATTTACATTTAGACCCCTAGCTTGGATCGCGATTATTAGTTGCGATCCGAATATTTGCAAAAAGAACCCCTATATTTGCAAATACCTTCCTAATTGGGATCATGATTAATAATCGTGATCCGAATATTTGCAAAAAAAGCCCCGGTATTTTCATGTACCCCTGGATCGGATGGGAATTTTGCAACCATCGTGGAGGGGTTCAGTTCAGACTCCAGTTCAGAGAAGATGGAGCAGGAACAGGAGCATAGCGACGCGGCCATGGCGGAGCTCGCCACGGACCAGCACGTCCGCTACATCGTCCCCATAGAGAAGGTAACGCACTCCTCCACCTCACCCTCCGCCCCCGTCTCCTCGACTTTTCCGGCGTTCTGGCATCAGATTGACCAATCAGAAAAGAATATCACAACCTAAATGATTGAGGCATCAGATTGAGAGCTCTGGCGAAACGAAGCTCGCATAACTCTGTAGCACATCTTAAGGTAATCATCACTGCAGTTCCACCTTGTTGGATGTCCCGGTGCCTACCTTTGCCCATCACTGCACGTGGTGCAAGAAAAGGAAATTGCACAGCATGAATTCGTCAACTTCGTAGCCCTGCCAGATGGTTAGGGTTGAGTGCTACCTTCATGAGAACCCAGACCGTGGCATAGCCGTATGTCCCAATACCTCCCATGCCAAACTATGGCAGATTCCAATGACGATCGATGATGACTAGCTAGCATAGGGGAAAACGAGGGTAGCTAAAAAGAGAGTGGTGTCTTCGGCTTGCAAAGGTGAACCTGCATGTATGCATGCATCACACTGATCCAAACCTATCTGCATTCCTGCAGTTTCTCTTTCATGGATTGAGAAGAGGAAAAGAAAAAGATGATGAGGATAGTTATCACCTAAGCTGTGATAAGAGATCGCTCACGAAAAAAAAAAGCAAAGTCGAGTGCTAAGTCGACTTGTAAGGTCAAGGTGGGCAAAAAATCAGAAATGGTGTCCAAATGAAAGGAATATTTTGGGATAGCAGAGGTCTTAGTGACTTGGCTAAAACAAAATTTCGTGTGGATACAGCTGGAGAGCAGAACTTAGACTTCATCGCTTTATTAGAAACAGGGAAGAAAGACTTTTCCCAATCTTCGCTTAATGGCTTTTGTGGAGGGAAAAACTTTCTTTGGTATTGGATCGAACCTCATGGAAGATCAGGAGGCATTCTCCTAGGGGTAAAAATAGATGTATTGGACATTGGAAGCATAGAAGAAGGGGACTATTATGTGAAATTCAGGCTAAACAAAAAAAAGTGATAATTTCCAATGGGTACTGGTGGCTGTTTATGGGGCAGCCCAACCTGAGTACAAGGAAAATTTTCTAACAGGACTAGTCCACACGTGTAGATAGAAAAACTACCGCTTTTGCTTGGAGGCGATTTCAATATCATCAGGACTCCAAGTGAAAAAAACAATAACATATATAATGACAAATGGATGTTTTTGTTTAATGCAATTATTGATGGCGTAAACCTAAGGGAAATAGAGATGTCGGGAAGAAAATACACATGGGCTAATTCATTAGCTAATCCAACTTATGAAAGATTAGACAGGATGTTGGTCAGCACGGAGTGGGAGCAAAACACTCCCCTTTGGTCACAGTTATTGCCCTAAGCAGGGAAATTTCAGACCACACTCCGTTACTCCTAAGTACAGGGGAAGGAGCAAGTCACACAAAACCGCCACTATTTAAATTTGTACTTGGATGGCTTCTGAGAGAAGGTTTTTTTTTTTATCTTGTCTCGGAAGCATGGAACAAAGAGACTAGGGGTTCTACATCCCTGCAAGTCTGGCAAAACAAAATAAGGAAAGTAAGGCAATTTTTAAGAGGTTGGGATAAAAACATGAATGGTGCATATAAAAAGGAAAAGCAAGAACTCATGAAGAGAGCAGATGAGCTGGATAAAAAAGCTGAAATCAGCTTTTGAGCCAGCAAAAGATCGACTTCAAACAATGTGTAAAAGACAGACTAGCCCAACTACTCCGAGAAGAGGAGATCAAATGGTTTCAAAGAGCTAAAACCAAAGAGTTGCTGCAAGGAGATAACAATACTAGGTATTTTCAGTTGGTAGCAAATGGCAAGCGAAGGAAAATGAGAATTTTTTGGTTAGAACAAGAGGAAGGGATAATCGAGGGTGAAGAAAATCTGAAAAAATTCATTACAAAGTACCGTAAAGGCCTATTTGGGCCTTCCAAGTAGAATAATTGTGGTATGGACAAACACAGGAAAGAAGATATCTTACAACTAACGAATGAGGAAAATAAGATCTTATCAGAAAGCTTCTCAGAAAAAGAAGTTAGAGAACCAATCTTTCAAATGAAGCACAATAAGGCTCCGGGGCCCGATGGCTTTCCTGCGGAGTTTTATCAACTATTTTGGAGTCTTATTAAAAATGACCTAATGGCCATATTTAGAGATTTCCACAAAGGTGAACTCTCACTATTTAGTATAAATTTTAGGGTAATAACTTTACTCCCAAAATTAAAGGAGGTCAAGATGATTCAATAATTCCGGCCGATTTGTATGCTGAATGTTAGCTTCAAAATTTTTATAAAAGTTATCGCTAATAGATTCACAGAGGTGGCAAATAGGATTATCAGACCTTCACATATGGCATTCTTGCCGAGACGGTATATAATTGAAGGGGTGCTCATCTTACATGAAACAATTCACGAGCTTCGTAGGAAAAAAACAAAGTGGGCTCATTCTCAAACTAGATTTCAAAAGGCTTATGACAAGATCAATTGGTCATTCTTGCAGCAAGCATTAAGAATGAAAGACTTTACACCACAACAGCGTAAGTGGATTGAATGTATCGTTAGTGGGGGCAGTGTTGGAATAAAGATAAATGATGAGATAGGAAACTTTTTCCGGACTAAGAAAGGCTTAAAACAAGGGGATTCTCTGTCACCGGTACTTTTCAATATGGTGGCTAATATGCTTGCAATATTTATCTCAGGAGCTGTAGATGCTGAACAATTCAAAGGCCTAGTGCCTCATCTGGTGGACGGGGACTGTCGATCCTTCAATATGTAGATGATACGATACTCTTCCTTGAAAATGATTTAGAGCAGGCCAAAGCCTTGAAGCTAGTACTATTTGCTTTTGAGAAGCTATCCAGCCTCGAGATCAATTTCCATAAGAATGAATTGTTCTGTATTGGAGAAGCTAAAGAACTCGTAACAAACTATACTCAACTTTTTGGCTGCAAAGAAGAAAGTTTTCCTTTCAAATATCTGGGAATCCCAATGAATGATCATAAATTGGCGAACAAGGATTGGAATATGATAGAAGAAAGATTCCAAAAAAAGCTTAGCAGCTGGAAAGGAAAACTCTTATCAGTCGAAGGGAGACTAATGCTCATTAACTCCATTTTGTCCAGTTTACCAATGTTTATGCTATCTTTTTTTAGAATTTCGAAGGGTGTGCTTAAGAAATTGGATTACTATAGGTCCAGATTTTTTTGGCAGTGTGATGAACACCAGAAGAAGTACAGACTTACTAAGTGGAGTATTCTTTGTACACCTAAATGTGCAGGGGGTTTGGGCATTACAAATCTGGATATTCAAAATATCTGTTTGTTGAGCAAATGGCTATTTAAACTCCTCAATGAGGATGGAATGTGGCAAACACTGCTCAAGAGGAAATATTTAAACAACAAGGTGTTAACACAAGTGGTCAAAAGACCAGGAGACTCACAATTTTGGAAAGGGCTCATGGACATTAAAGATGTTTTTTTTTTACCAAGAGGAAGATTTATAGTAAGAAATGGATACCAAACCAGGTTTTGGGAGGATCTTTGATAGGAAAAGAACCTTTGACGAGATAATACCCTTCCCTGTACATTATAGCTAGGAGAAAGAACCAAACAGTAGCTAATGTGCTAAGCACTAGGCCACTGAATATTTCTTTCAGACGTGTTGTAGTGGGAGATAGGTTGAGTTTGCGGTTAGACCTCGTAGCAAAGATTGTGAATGTGTAGCTAGAGGACCAGACAATAGTTTTGTTTGGAGTATGATTAAACATAGGTCTTTCACTGTAAAATCTATGTACTCAGATGTGATGAAAGATGAACATAAGCCTGATGGTTGTGTGGTATGGAAGTTAAAGTTACCTTTGAAAAAAAAAATCTTCTTGTGGCATTTAAAAAAGGGGGTCATCCTAACAAAAGATAATCTTGTCAAAAGAAATTGAAAAGGGTGTACTAAATGTTGCTTTTGTAACTCTGTTGAGACGATACAATATTTATTTTTTGACTGTCATGTGGCAAGGTTCATTTGGAATACGGTTATTTCTTTCGGTATTCAACAACCCACAAGTATTTCCTCTATGTTGGGTTCTTGGAAGAAATTTTTCTGGAAAGCTTCGAAATTAGATTCTTATGGGGGCGTCGGCTCTTTGTTGGGCTATTTGGTTGAGTAGAAATGATGTCGTTTTCCAAAGAACCGTTCCTAATTCTTATTTGCAGGTAATTTTCAGAAGGACTTATTGGGTAAGGTGCTGGTCACAGTTGTCTAAAGAGGAAGAGAAGGTGTCTCCGAATAGGAGGAGCTGCATTTGGAGAGTACTATCATGGAGTTTTACAGCAAGTGCGGCTGGAACTTCAGGAGCAAAATTGGTGCCTCGAGTGCTTCAGTTCCTTAGATCCTTTTAAGTTCCTTTTTCCTTGTGTTGAACTCGTGTTTGGTGTCGTTACCTAGCGTGTGCTAGCAGCTCAAGGGCTGTGTTCGGTGTCGTCCTTTGTAACATTTTGGCTGTAGACATTTACTAGGCCGGAACAATTTTTTAATTAAAAAAAGTATATAGCCGTAGAGATGATAATCCAGTGTCAGAGGGGAGATTTGCACGCATTCATAGGGATCGGAGTAATAGCAAATAACCCACCCAACAATAATAAACCAAAGTACAGTAATAGTTGTACACAGTGCTGTACTGTATCATAGTACGTAATTCAAGCAAACTAAATTACCTCTTCATTTCATTCAAAAAATTTATTTCTTCCAATTAAAAGTGACTGCAGGTAGATAGGCGTGGATAATTATTGAGCTTATAGTATGGGGAAAAAACTTCTTGTTCTATGATGACGGCCAGCATCAAATGAGGTGAGAAAGTACTCTAAAACAGACTGTGACGGCATAAATCGAATCAGCTACTAATCGAACAGATGACCCAACACGTAAAATAGTATGTCGAGCGGGGACCCGGTGCATGCCCGGTGCCTCCCTTGTCTAGCGCCACCAGTGATCATTCCTCTAACAAAAAGCAAAAGGGGAATTTTTTCTCGAAAACACAGGAAAGCTGCACTTCGAAGAAGAAAATAGAGTTTGGTTACACAACGCGGAGCATCACATGCTCACGCTAAGCTGACACGAGGTTGTAATTACGCTGAAACAAAAACAACCAACTAACTACACCACGATACAACAAACAACAAAATGGAAAAGGGGAATTAATCAGCTAGCTAGCATCCTCCTCTGATCAGTGATACAGTGACTGATACAGCGACAACAGATCATCCAGGTCCCGAATCCAATCTGCAGCGTAGCTTAATTTGCTTATGGTTCTGGTCTTGACTCTCGAACACTGTTGCTTCTAGCTAGCACGTCTGTTCATGCATGGTGTATGATGTGTTGTCGATTGCTCGTCCAATCCTAACTAAGGCATGGGCAGGCAGGACGTGTAAGTTGCTGCTCATTTGTACGGCGCAGAAGCCTCGTGTCTGGCTGCAGCGGCTGTGATTGGGACTGTATGCACCGTAAAAAATACAGTACACTTCATTGTCTGACTAGCCCACAACCATGCATCCCTCATCCCTGGAAGAGCCGGAGGACACGAAGTCGCGAACTCGCAAAGGAACGAAACAGGATTGGACGGCGACCGTGTGAACTGATCAGAAAGTTTCAGGCCAGCGATCAGTTTTTATTTTCTCTCAGCTCCTTTTGGTGGCTGTAAAAATGCTGACTGCTACAATTTGGTGGAGGGAATGTCTGTCAACCAATACTTTGGAATTGCTTTCATTTTCCAATTGAATTACATGAGGCTAAAACTAACCGATAGGATTTATTTTTCTTTTTGGGCTGTTGCCCGTTCTCAACCAGGACGACCAAGCTCACACAAGTACAGAACTGCTTCCCTGAGTCATCAAAATGTTGTCTTTGTCGCTAAATACAGAATCGATGATGGCTGATGAGACGCGCCAGCGCATGAACTGGAATACTCACCTCGCCGGCCACTCGTTGCGACCATCATGGCCGACCTCCGCAGCACACGAGATGTCCCGGTGCCTCCCTCTCCCAGACGACGACGTCGATCTCGGGCATGTGCTGGCGATCCAACGAAATCATGAAGGAAAGCAAGCTCCGATTCGCACGTCACGCAGGGAATGGAAAGTCGGCTGTCTATGCCTGTGCCCGTTGCAGGCTTGCAGCGAGATACTCTGATACAGGGAGGAGGCGGCGAAGGGTATAAATAAGGAAGGATCGTCGACAAGGCAGAGTGGCCCACCTCCGTGAACTGAATCCCGCTACAGTGGCGCCGGCGCCGGCGGCGCGCGGTGCACGACACCAACCAATTCAACGTCAGCCGTCGGGCCTCTGTCTCTCTCCTCTTCAGTCCCCGAGGGTGACTGGCGTTGTGCTCTCGTCGGCCTTCACGCTGCCGCCGCCGTCTATCCGTGTCCTGCGCGAGTGAGGTGATCGACGCTGAGGGGCTGCCGGGGGAGCTGATCCGCGAGCTCCTCAGCTCCACTGATTCCTGCGCTGCCGCTGATGGAAGGTTTTCAGAACGCCCCCTGATTTGGATCCGAGTATTTGCAAAAAAATCCATTAATTTTTCATACAGACCCCTAGTTTGGATCGCGATTAATCGCGATCTGAATATTTGCAAAGGGACCCCAGTATTTACATATACCCCCCTAATTCGGATCGCGATTAATAGTTGCGATCCGAATATTTGCAAAAAGGACCCTATTATTTGCATGTAGCCCCCTGGATGGGATGGGAATTTGGCAGCCGTCGCGGAGGGGTTCAGTTCAGACTCCGAAGGCAAGGCAGGAGCGGGAGCGGAGCGAGGCGGCCATGGCGGAGCTCGCTGCGGACCAGCACGTCCGCTACATCGTCACCGTGGAGAAGGTAACGCACCCGTCCACCTCGCCCTCTCCCCCGTCTCCTCGACTTCTCCCGCGCTTCCGATGCCCACCCTTCTCTGCCTCTTCGATCGGCTTGATGTCCTAGATGTGGATAAGGTTGCTGATTGTATCGTTTCCAGATCTTGAATTGGGTTCACACTGTTGGAGTATCGGGGAGATTACAACTTGGGGCCGGCCCGATCGACGGCGACGCTGGGGCGAGCAGCGGCGTAGGGTGGATCTGCACGGTGCTGCGGAGATGAGCGGCCGGTGTGGTGGCTGCCTCTTCTA